>NC_089841.1:20556393-20750936 GCF_035609145.1 Eleutherodactylus coqui
ATACACATACAGTACAGGAGCGTGTACATTACACACATACAGCTCTGCTACATCCACAATACACATACAGTACAGGAGCGTGTACATTACACACATACAGCTTTGCTACATCCACAATACACATACAGTACAGGAGCGTGTACATTACACACATACAGCTCTGCTACATCCACAATACACATACAGTATAGGAGCGCGTACATTACACACATACCGCTCTGCTACATCCACAATACACATACAGTACAGGAGCGTGTACATTACACACATACAGCTCTGCTACCTCCACAATACACATACAGTACAGGAGCGTGTACATTACACACATACAGCTCTGCTACATCCACAATACACATACAGTACAGGAGCGTGTACATTACACACATACAGCTCTGCTACATCCACAATACACATACAGTACAGCATGTACATTACACACACACAGCTCTGCTACATCCACAATACACATACAGTACAGGAGCGCGTACATTACACACATACAGCTCTGCTACATCCACAATACACATACAGTACAGGAGCGTGTACATTACACACATACAGCTCTACTACATCCACAATACACATACAGTACAGGAGCGTGTACATTACACACATACAGCTCTGCTGCATCCACAATACACATACAGTACAGGAGCGTGTACATTACACACATACAGCTCTGCTACATCCACAATACACATACAGTACAGGAGCGTGTACATTACACACATACAGCTCTGCTACATCCACAATACACATACAGTACAGGAGCGTGTACATTACACACATACAGCTCTGCTACATCCAGCAGCAGAATCCTGCAGAAGCTAATCCTCCTGGTCATGTGACCAATGACTCCTCCCACATCGGTGATCACATGACAGTGACATCATCACAGGTCCTGGAAGCTCGTGGCTCTGCAGGTTTTGGTCTGTGGAGTCCTGAGTGAGTTGATCAGCGGAGCTTATAACACCTGCAAGCAGTAAGTGTAATTGTATCAGGGGGAAACTAGAGGGGGGTGTGTCACGATTACTGCTCTGGCCGCTGTGTGTGGGGGTCACGATTACTGCTTGGGCCGCTGTGTGTGGGGGTCACGATTACTGCTCGGGCCCCCGTGTGTGTGTGTGGGGGTCACGATTACTGCTCGGGCCCCCGTGTGTGTGTGTGTGTGGGGGTCACGATTACTGCTCGGGCCGCTGTGTGTGGGGGTCACGATTACTGCTCGGGCCGCTGTGTGTGGGGGTCACGATTATTGCTCGGGCCGCTGTGTGTGGGGGTCACGATTACTGCTCGGGCCGCTGTGTGTGGGGGTCACGATTACTGCTCGGGCCGCTGTGTGTGGGGGTCACGATTACTGCTCGGGCCGCTGTGTGTGGGGGTCACGATTACTGCTCGGGCCGCTGTGTGTGGGGGTCACGATTACTGCTCGGGCCGCTGTGTGTGGGGGTCACGATTACTGCTCGGGCCGCTGTGTGTGGGGGTCACGATTACTGCTCGGGCCCCGTGTGTGTGTGTGGGGGTCACGATTACTGCTCGGGCCCCCGTGTGTGTGTGTGTGGGGATCACGATTACTGCTCGGGCCGCTGTCTGCGTGTTGGGTCACGATTACTGCTCGGGCCGCTGTCTGCGTGTTGGGTCACGATTACTGCTCGGGCCGCTGTCTGCGTGTTGGGTCACGATTACTGCTCGGGCCGCTGTCTGCGTGTTGGGTCACGATTACTGCTCGGGCCGCTGTCTGCGTGTTGGGTCACGATTACTGCTCGGGCCGCTGTCTGCGTGTTGGGTCACGATTACTGCTCGGGCCGCTGTCTGCGTGTTGGGTCACGATTACTGCTCGGGCCGCTGTCTGCGTGTTGGGTCACGATTACTGCTCGGGCCGCTGTCTGCGTGTTGGGTCACGATTACTGCTCGGGCCGCTGTCTGCGTGTTGGGTCACGATTACTGCTCGGGCCGCTGTCTGCGTGTTGGGTCACGATTACTGCTCGGTCCGCTGTGTGTGGGGGGTCACGATTACTGCTCGGGCCGCTGTGTGTGAGGGGTCACGATTACTGCTCGGGCCGCTGTGTGTGGGGGTCACGATTATTGCTCGGGCCGCTGTGTGTGGGGGTCACGATTACTGCTCGGGCCGCTGTGTGTGTGGGGGTCACGATTACTGCTCGGGCCGCTGTGTGTGGGGGTCACGATTACTGCTCGGGCCGCTGTGTGTGGGGGTCACGATTACTGCTCGGGCCCCCGTGTGTGTGTGTGGGGGTCACGATTACTGCTCGGGCCCCCGTGTGTGTGTGTGGGGGTCACGATTACTGCTCGGGCCCCCGTGTGTGTGTGTGGGGGTCACGATTACTGCTCGGGCCCCCGTGTGTGTGTGTGTGGGGGTCACGATTACTGCTCGGGCCCCCGTGTGTGTGTGTCTGGGGGTCACGATTACTGCTCGGGCCCCCGTGTGTGTGTGTTTGGGGATCACGATTACTGCTCGGGCCGCTGTCTGCGTGTTGGGTCACGATTACTGCTCGGGCCGCTGTCTGCGTGTTGGGTCACGATTACTGCTCGGGCCGCTGTCTGCGTGTTGGGTCACGATTACTGCTCGGGCCGCTGTGTGTGGGGGTCACGATTACTGTTCGGGCCGCTGTGTGTGGGGGTCACGATTACTGCTCGGGCCGCTGTGTGTGGGGGTCACGATTACTGCTCGGGCCGCTGTGTGTGGGGGTCACGATTACTGCTCGGGCCGCTGTGTGTGGGGGTCACGATTACTGCTCGGGCCGCTGTGTGTGGGGATCACGATTACTGCTCGGGCCGCTGTGTGTGGGGGTCACTATTACTGCTCGGGCCGCTGTGTGTGGGGGTCACTATTACTGCTCGGGCCGCTGTGTGTGGGGGTCACGATTACTGCTCGGGCCGCTGTGTGTGGGGGTCACGATTACTGCTCGGGCCGCTGTGTGTGGGGGTCACGATTACTGCTCGGGCCGCTGTGTGTGGGGGTCACGATTACTGCTCGGGCCGCTGTGTGTGGGGGTCACGATTACTGCTCGGGCCGCTGTGTGTGGGGGTCACGATTACTGCTCGGGCCGCTGTGTGTGGGGGTCACGATTACTGCTCGGGCCGCTGTGTGTGGGGGTCACGATTACTGCTCGGGCCGCTGTGTGTGGGGGTCACGATTACTGCTCGGGCCGCTGTGTGTGGGGGTCACGATTACTGCTCGGGCCGCTGTGTGTGGGGGTCACGATTACTGCTCGGGCCGCTGTGTGTGGGGGTCACGATTACTGCTCGGGCCCCCGTGTGTGTGTGTGTGGGGGTCACGATTACTGCTCGGGCCCCCGTGTGTGTGTGTGTGGGGGTCACGATTACTGCTCGGGCCCCCGTGTGTGTGTGTGTGGGGGTCACGATTACTGCTCGGGCCCCCGTGTGTGTGTGTGGGGGTCACGATTACTGCTCGGGCCCCCGTGTGTGTGTGTGTGTGGGGATCACGATTACTGCTCGGGCCCCCGTGTGTGTGTGTGTGGGGATCACGATTACTGCTCGGGCCCCCGTGTGTGTGTGTGTGTTGGGTCACGATTACTGCTCGGGCCGCTGTCTGCGTGTTGGGTCACGATTACTGCTCGGGCCGCTGTGTGTGGGGGTCACGATTACTGCTCGGGCCGCTGTGTGTGGGGGTCACGATTACTGCTCGGGCCGCTGTGTGTGGGGGTCACGATTACTGCTCGGGCCGCTGTGTGTGGGGGTCACGATTACTGCTCGGGCCGCTGTGTGTGGGGGTCACGATTACTGCTCGGGCCGCTGTGTGTGGGGGTCACGATTACTGCTCGGGCCGCTGTGTGTGGGGGTCACGATTACTGCTCGGGCCCCCGTGTGTGTGTGTGTGTGGGGGTCACGATTACTGCTCGGGCCCCCGTGTGTGTGTGTGTGGGGGTCACGATTACTGCTCGGGCCCCCGTGTGTGTGTGTGTGTGTGTGGGTCACGATTACTGCTCGGGCCCCCGTGTGTGTGTGTGTGTGTGTGTGGGTCACGATTACTGCTCGGGCCCCCGTGTGTGTGTGTGTGTGTGTGTGGGTCACGATTACTGCTCGGGCCCCCGTGTGTGTGTGTGTGTGTGGGGGTCACGATTACTGCTCGGGCCCCCGTGTGTGTGTGGGGGTCACGATTACTGCTCGGGCCCCCGTGTGTGTGTGTGTGTGTGGGGATCACGATTACTGCTCGGGCCCCCGTGTGTGTGTGTGTGTGTGTGTGGGTCACGATTATTGCTCGGGCCGCTGCGTGGGGGTCACGATCACTGCTCGGGCCGCTGTCTGCGTGTTGGGTCACGATCACTGCTCGGGCCGCTGTCTGCGTGTTGGGTCACGATCACTGCTCGGGCCGCTGTCTGCGTGTTGGGTCACGATCACTGCTCGGGCCGCTGTCTGCGTGTTGGGTCACGATTACTGCTCGGGCCGCTGTGTGTGGGGGTCACGATTACTGCTCGGGCCGCTGTGTGTGGGGGTCACGATTACTGCTCGGGCCGCTGTGTGTGGGGGTCACGATTACTGCTCGGGCCGCTGTGTTTGGGGGTCACGATTACTGCTCGGGCCGCTGTGTGTGTGGGGGTCACGATTACTGCTCGGGCCGCTGTGTGTGTGGGGGTCACGATTACTGCTCGGGCCGCTGTGTGTGGGGGTCACGATTACTGCTCGGGCCGCTGTGTGTGGGGGTCACGATTACTGCTCGGGCCGCTGTGTGTGTGGGGGTCACGATTACTGCTCGGGCCGCTGTGTGTGTGGGGGTCACGATTACTGCTCGGGCCGCTGTGTGTGTGGGGGTCACGATTACTGCTCGGGCCGCTGTGTGTGTGGGGGTCACGATTACTGCTCGGGCCGCTGTGTGTGTGGGGGTCACGATTACTGCTCGGGCCGCTGTGTGTGGGGGTCACGATTACTGCTCGGGCCGCTGTGTGTGGGGGTCACGATTACTGCTCGGGCCGCTGTGTGTGGGGGTCACGATTACTGCTCGGGCCGCTGTGTGTGGGGGTCACGATTACTGCTCGGGCCCCCGTGTGTGTGTGTGTGTGGGGGTCACGATTATTGCTCGGGCCGCTGCGTGGGGGTCACGATCACTGCTCGGGCCGCTACGTGGGGGTCACGATCACTGCTCGGGCCGCTGTCTGCGTGTTGGGTCACGATCACTGCTCGGGCCGCTGTCTGCGTGTTGGGTCACGATCACTGCTCGGGCCGCTGTCTGCGTGTTGGGTCACGATCACTGCTCGGGCCGCTGTCTGCGTGTTGGGTCACGATTACTGCTCGGGCCGCTGTGTGTGGGGGTCACGGTTACTGCTCGGGCCGCTGTGTGTGGGGGTCACAATTACTGCTCGGGCCGCTGTGTGTGGGGGTCACAATTACTGCTCGGGCCGCTGTGTGTGGGGGTCACGATTACTGCTCGGGCCGCTGTGTGTGTGGGGGTCACGATTACTGCTCGGGCCGCTGTGTGTGGGGGTCACGATTACTGCTCGGGCCGCTGTGTGTGGGGGTCACGATTACTGCTCGGGCCGCTGTGTGTGGGGGTCACGATTACTGCTCGGGCCGCTGTGTGTGGGGGTCACGATTACTGCTCGGGCCGCTGTGTGTGGGGGTCACGATTACTGCTCGGGCCGCTGTGTGTGGGGGTCACGATTACTGCTCGGGCCGCTGTGTGTGGGGGTCACGATTACTGCTCGGGCCGCTGTGTGTGGGGGTCACGATTACTGCTCGGGCCGCTGTGTGTGGGGGTCACGATTACTGCTCGGGCCGCTCTGTGTGGGGGTCACGATTACTGCTCGGGCCGCTCTGTGTGGGGGTCACGATTACTGCTCGGGCCGCTCTGTGTGGGGGTCACGATTACTGCTCGGGCCGCTCTGTGTGGGGGTCACGATTACTGCTCGGGCCCCCGTGTGTGGGGGTCACGATTACTGCTCGGGCCCCCGTGTGTGGGGGTCACGATTACTGCTCGGGCCCCCGTGTGTGGGGGTCACGATTACTGCTCGGGCCCCCGTGTGTGGGGGTCACGATTACTGCTCGGGCCCCCGTGTGTGGGGGTCACGATTACTGCTCGGGCCCCCGTGTGTGTGTGTGGGGGTCACGATTACTGCTCGGGCCCCCGTGTGTGTGTGTGGGGGTCACAATTACTGCTCGGGCCCCCGTGTGTGGGGGTGGGGGTCACGATTACTGCTCGGGCCCCCGTGTGTGGGGGTGGGGGTCACGATTACTGCTCGGGCCCCCGTGTGTGGGGGTCACTATTACTGCTCGGGCCCCCGTGTGTGGGGGTCACTATTACTGCTCGGGCCCCCGTGTGTGTGTGGGGATCACGATTACTGCTCGGGCCCCCGTGTGTGTGTGTGTGTGTGTGGGGATCACGATTACTGCTCGGGCCCCCGTGTGTGTGTGTGTGTGTGTGTGTGTGTGTGTGTGTGTGTGTGTGTGTGTGTGGGGATCACGATTACTGCTCGGGCCCCCGTGTGTGTGTGTGTGTGTGTGTGTGTGTGTGTGTGTGTGTGGGGATCACGATTACTGCTCGGGCCCCCGTGTGTGTGTGTGTGTGGGGATCACGATTACTGCTCGGGCCCCCGTGTGTGTGTGTGTGTGTGTGTGTGTGTGTGTGTGTGTGTGTGTGTGTGTGTGTGTGTGTGTGGATCACGATTACTGCTCGGGCCCCCGTGTGTGTGTGTGTGTGTGTGTGGATCACGATTACTGCTCGGGCCCCCGTGTGTGTGTGTGTGTGTGTGGATCACGATTACTGCTCGGGCCCCCGTGTGTGTGTGTGGGGGTCACGATTACTGCTCGGGCCCCCGTGTGTGTGTGTGGGGGTCACGATTACTGCTCGGGCCCCCGTGTGTGTGTGTGGGGGTCACGATTACTGCTCGGGCCCCCGTGTGTGTGGGGGTCACGATTACTGCTCGGGCCCCCGTGTGTGTGTGTGTGGGGATCACGATTACTGCTCGGGCCCCCGTGTGTGTGTGTGTGGGGATCACGATTACTGCTCGGGCCCCCGTGTGTGTGTGTGTGGGGATCACGATTACTGCTCGGGCCGCTGTCTGCGTGTGGGGATCACGATTACTGCTCGGGCCGCTGTCTGCGTGTTGGGTCACGATTACTGCTCGGGCCGCTGTCTGCGTGTTGGGTCACGATTACTGCTCGGGCCGCTGTCTGCGTGTTGGGTCACGATTACTGCTCGGGCCGCTGTCTGCGTGTTGGGTCACGATTACTGCTCGGGCCGCTGTCTGCGTGTTGGGTCACGATTACTGCTCGGGCCGCTGTCTGCGTGTTGGGTCACGATTACTGCTCGGGCCGCTGTCTGCGTGTTGGGTCACGATTACTGCTCGGGCCGCTGTGTGTGGGGTTCACGATTACTGCTCGGGCCGCTGTGTGTGGGGTTCACGATTACTGCTCGGGCCGCTGTGTGTGGGGGTCACGATTACTGCTCGGGCCGCTGTGTGTGGGGGTCACGATTACTGCTCGGGCCGCTGTGTGTGGGGGTCACGATTACTGCTCGGGCCGCTGTGTGTGGGGGTCACGATTACTGCTCGGGCCGCTGTGTGTGGGGGTCACGATTACTGCTCGGGCCGCTGTGTGTGGGGGTCACGATTACTGCTCGGGCCGCTGTGTGTGGGGGTCACGATTACTGCTCGGGCCGCTGTGTGTGGGGGTCACGATTACTGCTCGGGCCCCCGTGTGTGTGTGTGGGGGTCACGATTACTGCTCGGGTCCCCGTGTGTGTGTGTGGGGGTCACGATTACTGCTCGGGCCCCCGTGTGTGTGTGTGGGGGTCACGATTACTGCTCGGGCCCCCGTGTGTGTGTGTTTGGGGATCACGATTACTGCTCGGGCCGCTGTCTGCGTGTTGGGTCACGATTACTGCTCGGGCCGCTGTCTGCGTGTTGGGTCACGATTACTGCTCGGGCCGCTGTGTGTGGGGGTCACGATTACTGTTCGGGCCGCTGTGTGTGGGGATCACGATTACTGCTCGGGCCGCTGTGTGTGGGGATCACGATTACTGCTCGGGCTGCTGTGTGTGGGGGTCACGATTACTGCTCGGGCTGCTGTGTGTGGGGGTCACGATTACTGCTCGGGCCGCTGTGTGTGGGGGTCACGATTACTGCTCGGGCCGCTGTGTGTGGGGGTCACGATTACTGCTCGGGCCGCTGTGTGTGGGGGTCACGATTACTGCTCGGGCCGCTGTGTGTGGGGGTCACGATTACTGCTCGGGCCGCTGTGTGTGGGGGTCACGATTACTGCTCGGGCCGCTGTGTGTGGGGGGTCACGATTACTGCTCGAGCCGCTGTGTGTGGGGGTCACGATTACTGCTCGGGCCGCTGTTTGTGGGGGTCACGATTACTGCTCGGGCCGCTGTTTGTGGGGGTCACGATTACTGCTCGGGGCGCTGTGTGTGGGGGTCACGATTACTGCTCGGGGCGCTGTGTGTGGGGGTCACGATTACTGCTCGGGCCGCTGTGTGTGGGGGTCACGATTACTGCTCGGGCCGCTGTGTGTGGGGGTCACGATTACTGCTCGGGCCGCTGTGTGTGGGGGTCACGATTACTGCTCGGGCCGCTGTGTGTGGGGGTCACGATTACTGCTCGGGCCCCCGTGTGTGTGTGTGGGGGTCACGATTACTGCTCGGGCCCCCGTGTGTGTGTGTGGGGGTCACGATTACTGCTCGGGCCCCCGTGTGTGGGGGTCACGATTACTGCTCGGGCCCCCGTGTGTGTGTGTGGGGGTCACGATTACTGCTCGGGCCCCCGTGTGTGTGTGTGGGGGTCACGATTACTGCTCGGGCCCCCGTGTGTGTGTGTGGGGGTCACGATTACTGCTCGGGCCCCCGTGTGTGTGTGTGGGGGTCACGATTACTGCTCGGGCCCCCGTGTGTGTGTGTGTGTGGATCACGATTACTGCTCGGGCCCCCGTGTGTGTGTGTGTGTGGGGATCACGATTACTGCTCGGGCCCCCGTGTGTGTGTTGGGTCACGATTACTGCTCGGGCCGCTGTCTGCGTGTTGGGTCACGATTACTGCTCGGGCCGCTGTGTGTGGGGGTCACGATTACTGCTCGGGCCGCTGTGTGTGGGGGTCACGATTACTGCTCGGGCCGCTGTGTGTGGGGGTCACGATTACTGCTCGGGGCGCTGTGTGTGGGGGGTCACGATTACTGCTCGGGCCGCTGTGTGTGGGGGTCACGATTACTGCTCGGGCCGCTGTGTGTGGGGGTCACGATTACTGCTCGGGCCGCTGTGTGTGGGGGTCACGATTACTGCTCGGGCCGCTGTGTGTGGGGGTCACGATTACTGCTCGGGCCGCTGTGTGTGGGGGTCACGATTACTGCTCGGGCCCCCGTGTGTGTGTGTGTGGGGGTCACGATTACTGCTCGGGCCCCCGTGTGTGTGGGGGTCACGATAACTGCTCGGGCCCCCGTGTGTGTGTGTGTGTGGGGGTCACGATTACTGCTCGGGCCCCCGTGTGTGTGTGTGGGGATCACGATTACTGCTCGGGCCCCCGTGTGTGTGTGTGTGTGGGGGTCACGATTATTGCTCGGGCCGCTGCGTGGGGGTCACGATCACTGCTCGGGCCGCTGTCTGCGTGTTGGGTCACGATCACTGCTCGGGCCGCTGTCTGCGTGTTGGGTCACGATTACTGCTCGGGCCGCTGTGTGTGGGGGTCACGATTACTGCTCGGGCCGCTGTGTGTGGGGGTCACGATTACTGCTCGGGCCGCTGTGTGTGGGGGTCACGATTACTGCTCGGGCCGCTGTGTGTGGGGGTCACGATTACTGCTCGGGCCGCTGTGTGTGGGGGTCACGATTACTGCTCGGGCCGCTGTGTGTGTGGGGGTCACGATTACTGCTCGGGCCGCTGTGTGTGGGGGTCACGATTACTGCTCGGGCCGCTGTGTGTGGGGGTCACGATTACTGCTCGGGCCGCTGTGTGTGTGGGGGTCACGATTACTGCTCGGGCCGCTGTGTGTGGGGGTCACGATTACTGCTCGGGCCGCTGTGTGTGGGGGTCACGATTACTGCTCGGGCCGCTGTTTGTGGGGGTCACGATTACTGCTCGGGCCGCTGTGTGTGGGGGTCACGATTACTGCTCGGGCCCCCGTGTGTGTGTGTGTGTGGGGGTCACGATTATTGCTCGGGCCGCTGCGTGGGGGTCACGATCACTGCTCGGGCCGCTGTCTGCGTGTTGGGTCACGATCACTGCTCGGGCCGCTGTCTGCGTGTTGGGTCACGATCACTGCTCGGGCCGCTGTCTGCGTGTTGGGTCACGATCACTGCTCGGGCCGCTGTCTGCGTGTTGGGTCACGATCACTGCTCGGGCCGCTGTCTGCGTGTTGGGTCACGATCACTGCTCGGGCCGCTGTCTGCGTGTTGGGTCACGATTACTGCTCGGGCCGCTGTGTGTGGGTGTCACGATTACTGCTCGGGCCGCTGTGTGTGGGGGTCACGATTACTGCTCGGGCCGCTGTGTGTGGGGGTCACGATTACTGCTCGGGCCGCTGTGTGTGTGGGGGTCACGATTACTGCTCGGGCCGCTGTGTGTGGGGGTCACGATTACTGCTCGGGCCGCTGTGTGTGGGGGGTCACGATTACTGCTCGGGCCGCTGTGTGTGGGGGTCACGATTACTGCTCGGGCCGCTGTGTGTGGGGGTCACGATTACTGCTCGGGCCGCTGTGTGTGGGGGTCACGATTACTGCTCGGGCCCCCGTGTGTGGGGGTCACGATTACTGCTCGGGCCCCCGTGTGTGGGGGTCACGATTACTGCTCGGGCCCCCGTGTGTGGGGGTCACGATTACTGCTCGGGCCCCCGTGTGTGGGGGTCACGATTACTGCTCGGGCCCCCGTGTGTGGGGGTCACGATTACTGCTCGGGCCCCCGTGTGTGGGGGTCACGATTACTGCTCGGGCCCCCGTGTGTGTGTGTGTGGGGGTCACGATTACTGCTCGGGCCCCCGTGTGTGTGTGTGGGGGTCACGATTACTGCTCGGGCCCCCGTGTGTGTGTGTGGGGGTCACGATTACTGCTCGGGCCCCCGTGTGTGTGTGTGGGGGTCACGATTACTGCTCGGGCCCCCGTGTGTGTGTGTGTGGGGGTCACGATTACTGCTCGGGCCCCCGTGTGTGTGTGTGTGTGTTGGGTCACGATTACTGCTCGGGCCGCTGTCTGCGTGTTGGGTCACGATTACTGCTCGGGCCGCTGTCTGCGTGTTGGGTCACGATTACTGCTCGGGCCGCTGTCTGCGTGTTGGGTCACGATTACTGCTCGGGCCGCTGTCTGCGTGTTGGGTCACGATTACTGCTCGGGCCGCTGTCTGCGTGTTGGGTCACGATTACTGCTCGGGCCGCTGTCTGCGTGTTGGGTCACGATTACTGCTCGGGCCGCTGTCTGCGTGTTGGGTCACGATTACTGCTCGGGCCGCTGTCTGCGTGTTGGGTCACGATTACTGCTCGGGCCGCTGTCTGCGTGTTGGGTCACGATTACTGCTCGGGCCGCTGTCTGCGTGTTGGGTCACGATTACTGCTCGGGCCGCTGTCTGCGTGTTGGGTCACGATTACTGCTCGGGCCGCTGTGTGTGGGGGTCACGATTACTGCTCGGGCCCCCGTGTGTGTGTGTGTGGGGGTCAGGATTACTGCTCGGGCCCCCGTGTGTGTGTGTGGGGGTCACGATTACTGCTCGGGCCCCCGTGTGTGTGTGTGTGGGGATCACGATTACTGCTCGGGCCGCTGTCTGCGTGTTGGGTCACGATTACTGCTCGGGCCGCTGTGTGTGGGGGTCACGATTACTGCTCGGGCAGCTGTGTGTGTGTGTTGGGTCACGATTACTGCTCGGGCCGCTGTCTGCGTGTTGGGTCACGATTACTGCTCGAGCCGCTGTCTGCGTGTTGGGTCACGATTACTGCTCGAGCCGCTGTCTGCGTGTTGGGTCACGATTACTGCTCGGGCCGCTGTCTGCGTGTTGGGTCACGATTACTGCTCGGGCCGCTGTCTGCGTGTTGGTTCACGATTACTGCTCGGGCCGCTGTGTGTGGGGGTCACGATTACTGCTCGGGCCGCTGTGTGTGGGAGTCACGATTACTGCTCGGGCCGCTGTGTGTGGGGGTCACGATTACTGCTCGGGCCGCTGTGTGTGGGGGTCACGATTACTGCTCGGGCCGCTGTGTGTGGGGGTCACGATTACTGTTCGGGCCGCTGTGTGTGGGGGTCACGATTACTGCTCGGGCCGCTGTGTGTGGGGGTCACGATTACTGCTCGGGCCGCTCTGTGTGGGGGTCACGATTACTGCTCGGGCCGCCCTGTGTGGGGGTCACGATTACTGCTCGGGCCGCCGTGTGTGGGGGTCACGATTACTGCTCGGGCCCCCGTGTGTGGGGGTCACGATTACTGCTCGGGCCCCCGTGTGTGGGGGTCACGATTACTGCTCGGGCCCCCGTTTGTGGGGGTCACGATTACTGCTCGGGCCCCCATGTGTGGGGGTCACGATTACTGCTCGGGCCCCCGTGTGTGGGGGTCACGATTACTGCTCGGGCCCCCGTGTGTGGGGGTCACGATTACTGCTCGGGCCCCCGTGTGTGGGGGTCACGATTACTGCTCGGGCCCCCGTGTGTGGGGGTCACGATTACTGCTCGGGCCCCCGTGTGTGGGGGTCACGATTACTGCTCGGGCCCCCGTGTGTGTGTGTGGGGGTCACGATTACTGCTCGGGCCCCCGTGTGTGTGTGTGTGTGGGGTCACGATTTCTGCTCGGGCCCCCGTGTGTGTGTGTGGGGGTCACGATTTCTGCTCGGGCCCCCGTGTGTGTGTGTGTGGGGGTCACGATTACTGCTCGGGCCCCCGTGTGTGTGTGTGTGTGTGGGGGTCACGATTACTGCTCGGGCCCCCGTGTGTGTGTGTGTGTGGGGGTCACGATTACTGCTCGGGCCCCCGTGTGTGTGTGTGTGTGGGGGTCACGATTACTGCTCGGGCCCCCGTGTGTGTGTGTGTGTGGGGATCACGATTACTGCTCGGGCCCCCGTGTGTGTGTGTGTGTGGGGATCACGATTACTGCTCGGGCCCCCGTGTGTGTGTGTGTGTGTGTGTGGGGATCACGATTACTGCTCGGGCCCCCGTGTGTGTGTGTGTGTGTGTGTGTGTGTGTGTGGGGATCACGATTACTGCTCGGGCCCCCGTGTGTGTGTGTGTGGGGATCACGATTACTGCTCGGGCCGCTGTCTGCGTGTTGGGTCACGATTACTGCTCGGGCCGCTGTCTGCGTGTTGGGTCACGATTACTGCTCGGGCCGCTGTCTGCGTGTTGGGTCACGATTACTGCGCTGGCCGCTGTCTGCGTGTTGGGTCACGATTACTGCTCAGGCCGCTGTCTGCGTGTTGGGTCACGATTACTGCTCGGGCCGCTGTCTGCGTGTTGGGTCACGATTACTGCTCGGGCCGCTGTGTGTGGGGTTCACGATTACTGCTCGGGCCGCTGTGTGTGGGGGTCACGATTACTGCTCGGGCCGCTGTGTGTGGGGGTCACGATTACTGCTCGGGCCGCTGTGTGTGGGGGTCACGATTACTGCTCGGGCCGCTGTGTGTGGGGGTCACGATTACTGCTCGGGCCGCTGTGTGTGGGGGTCACGATTACTGCTCGGGCCGCTGTGTGTGGGGGTCACGATTACTGCTCGGGCCGCTGTGTGTGGGGGTCACGATTACTGCTCGGGCCGCTGTGTGTGGGGGTCACGATTACTGCTCGGGCCGCTGTGTGTGGGGGTCACGATTACTGCTCGGGCCCCCGTGTGTGTGTGTGTGGGGGTCACGATTACTGCTCGGGCCCCCGTGTGTGTGTGTGGGGATCACGATTACTGCTCGGGCCCCCGTGTGTGTGTGTGGGGGATCACGATTACTGCTCGGGCCCCCGTGTGTGTGTGTGGGGATCACGATTACTGCTCGGGCCCCCGTGTGTGTGTGTGTGTGGGGGTCACGATTATTGCTCGGGCCGCTGCGTGGGGGTCACGATCACTGCTCGGGCCGCTGTCTGCGTGTTGGGTCACGATCACTGCTCGGGCCGCTGTGTGTGGGGGTCACGATTACTGCTCGGGCCGCTGTGTGTGGGGGTCACGATTACTGCTCGGGCCGCTGTGTGTGGGGGTCACGATTACTGCTCGGGCCGCTGTGTGTGGGGGTCACGATTACTGCTCGGGCCGCTGTGTGTGTGGGGGTCACGATTACTGCTCGGGCCGCTGTGTGTGGGGGTCACGATTACTGCTCGGGCCGCTGTGTGTGGGGGTCACGATTACTGCTCGGGCCGCTGTGTGTGGGGGTCACGATTACTGCTCGGGCCCCCGTGTGTGTGTGTGTGTGTGTGTGGGGGTCACGATTATTGCTCGGGCCGCTGCGTGGGGGTCACGATCACTGCTCGGGCCGCTGTCTGTGTGTTGGGTCACGATCACTGCTCGGGCCGCTGTCTGCGTGTTGGGTCACGATCACTGCTCGGGCCGCTGTCTGCGTGTTGGGTCACGATCACTGCTCGGGCCGCTGTCTGCGTGTTGGGTCACGATCACTGCTCGGGCCGCTGTCTGCGTGTTGGGTCACGATCACTGCTCGGGCCGCTGTCTGCGTGTTGGGTCACGATTACTGCTCGGGCCGCTGTGTGTGGGTGTCACGATTACTGCTCGGGCCGCTGTGTGTGGGGGTCACGATTACTGCTCGGGCCGCTGTGTGTGGGGGTCACGATTACTGCTCGGGCTGCTGTGTGTGTGGGGGTCACGATTACTGCTCGGGCCGCTGTGTGTGGGGGTCACGATTACTGCTCGGGCCGCTGTGTGTGGGGGGTCACGATTACTGCTCGGGCCGCTGTGTGTGGGGGTCACGATTACTGCTCGGGCCCCCGTATGTGGGGGTCACGATTACTGCTCGGGCCCCCGTGTGTGGGGGTCACGATTACTGCTCGGGCCCCCGTGTGTGGGGGTCACGATTACTGCTCGGGCCCCCGTGTTGGGGGTCACGATTACTGCTCGGGCCCCCGTGTGTGGGGGTCACGATTACTGCTCGGGCCCCCGTGTGTGGGGGTCACGATTACTGCTCGGGCCCCCGTGTGTGGGGGTCACGATTACTGCTCGGGCCCCCGTGTGTGGGGGTCACGATTACTGCTCGGGCCCCCGTGTGTGGGGGTCACGATTACTGCTCGGGCCCCCGTGTGTGTGTGTGGGGGTCACGATTACTGCTCGGGCCCCCGTGTGTGTGTGTGGGGGTCACGATTACTGCTCGGGCCCCCGTGTGTGTGTGTGGGGGTCACGATTACTGCTCGGGCCCCCGTGTGTGTGTGTGGGGGTCACGATTACTGCTCGGGCCCCCGTGTGTGTGTGTGTGTGGGGGTCACGATTACTGCTCGGGCCCCCGTGTGTGTGTGTGTTGGGTCACGATTACTGCTCGGGCCGCTGTCTGCGTGTTGGGTCACGATTACTGCTCGGGCCGCTGTCTGCGTGTTGGGTCACGATTACTGCTCGGGCCGCTGTCTGCGTGTTGGGTCACGATTACTGCTCGGGCCGCTGTCTGCGTGTTGGGTCACGATTACTGCTCGGGCCGCTGTCTGCGTGTTGGGTCACGATTACTGCTCGGGCCGCTGTCTGCGTGTTGGGTCACGATTACTGCTCGGGCCGCTGTGTGTGTGGGTCACGATTACTGCTCGGGCCCCCGTGTGTGTGTGTGGGGGTCAGGATTACTGCTCGGGCCCCCGTGTGTGTGTGTGGGGGTCACGATTACTGCTCGGGCCCCCGTGTGTGTGTGTGGGGGTCACGATTACTGCTCGGGCCCCCGTGTGTGTGTGTGTGGGGATCACGATTACTGCTCGGGCCGCTGTCTGCGTGTTGGGTCACGATTACTGCTCGGGCCGCTGTGTGTGGGGGTCACGATTACTGCTCGGGCCGCTGTGTGTGGGGGTCACGATTACTGCTCGGGCCGCTGTGTGTGGGGGTCACGATTACTGCTCGGGCAGCTGTGTGTTTGTGTTGGGTCACGATTACTGCTCGGGCCGCTGTCTGCGTGTTGGGTCACGATTACTGCTCGAGCCGCTGTCTGCGTGTTGGGTCACGATTACTGCTCGAGCCGCTGTCTGCGTGTTGGGTCACGATTACTGCTCGGGCCGCTGTCTGCGTGTTGGGTCACGATTACTGCTCGGGCCGCTGTCTGCGTGTTGGGTCACGATTACTGCTCGGGCCGCTGTGTGTGGGGGTCACGATTACTGCTCGGGCCGCTGTGTGTGGGGGTCACGATTACTGCTCGGGCCGTTGTGTGTGGGGGTCACGATTACTGCTCGGGCAGCTGTGTGTGTGTGTTGGGTCACGATTACTGCTCGGGCCGCTGTCTGCGTGTTGGGTCACGATTACTGCTCGAGGCGCTGTCTGCGTGTTGGGTCACGATTACTGCTCGAGCCGCTGTCTGCGTGTTGGGTCACGATTACTGCTCGGGCCGCTGTCTGCGTGTTGGGTCACGATTACTGCTCGGGCCGCTGTCTGCGTGTTGGGTCACGATTACTGCTCGGGCCGCTGTGTGTGGGGGTCACGATTACTGCTCGGGCCGCTGTGTGTGGGGGTCACGATTACTGCTCGGGCCGCTGTGTGTGGGGGTCACGATTACTGCTCGGGCCGCTGTGTGTGGGGGTCACGATTACTGCTCGGGCCGCTGTGTGTGGGGGTCACGATTACTGTTCGGGCCGCTGTGTGTGGTGGTCACGATTACTGCTCGGGCCGCTGTGTGTGGGGGTCACGATTACTGCTCGGGCCGCTCTGTGTGGGGGTCACGATTACTGCTCGGGCCGCTCTGTGTGGGGGTCACGATTACTGCTCGGGCCGCTCTGTGTGGGGGTCACGATTACTGCTCGGGCCGCCCTGTGTGGGGGTCACGATTACTGCTCGGGCCGCCCTGTGTGGGGGTCACGATTACTGCTCGGGCCCCCGTGTGTGGGGGTCACGATTACTGCTCGGGCCCCCGTGTGTGGGGGTCACGATTACTGCTCGGGCCCCCGTGTGTGGGGGTCACGATTACTGCTCGGGCCCCCGTGTGTGGGGGTCACGATTACTGCTCGGGCCCCCGTGTGTGGGGGTCACGATTACTGCTCGGGCCCCCGTGTGTGGGGGTCACGATTACTGCTCGGGCCCCCGTGTGTGGGGGTCACGATTACTGCTCGGGCCCCCGTGTGTGGGGGTCACGATTACTGCTCGGGCCCCCGTGTGTGTGTGTGTGGGGGTCACGATTACTGCTCGGGCCGCTGTGTGTGGGGGTCACGATTACTGCTCGGGCCGCTGTGTGTGGGGGTCACGATTACTGCTCGGGCCGCTGTGTGTGGGGGTCACGATTACTGCTCGGGCCCCCGTGTGTGTGTGTGTGTGGGGGTCACGATTATTGCTCGGGCCGCTGCGTGGGGGTCACGATCACTGCTCGGGCCGCTGTCTGTGTGTTGGGTCACGATCACTGCTCGGGCCGCTGTCTGCGTGTTGGGTCACGATCACTGCTCGGGCCGCTGTCTGCGTGTTGGGTCACGATCACTGCTCGGGCCGCTGTCTGCGTGTTGGGTCACGATCACTGCTCGGGCCGCTGTCTGCGTGTTGGGTCACGATCACTGCTCGGGCCGCTGTCTGCGTGTTGGGTCACGATCACTGCTCGGGCCGCTGTCTGCGTGTTGGGTCACGATCACTGCTCGGGCCGCTGTCTGCGTGTTGGGTCACGATCACTGCTCGGGCCGCTGTCTGCGTGTTGGGTCACGATCACTGCTCGGGCCGCTGTCTGCGTGTTGGGTCACGATTACTGCTCGGGCCGCTGTGTGTGGGGGTCACGATTACTGCTCGGGCCGCTGTGTGTGGGGCTCACGATTACTGCTCGGGCCGCTGTGTGTGGGGGTCACGATTACTGCTCGGGCCGCTGTGTGTGTGGGGGTCACGATTACTGCTCGGGCCGCTGTGTGTGTGGGGGTCACGATTACTGCTCGGGCCGCTGTGTGTGGGGGTCACGATTACTGCTCGGGCCGCTGTGTGTGGGGGGTCACGATTACTGCTCGGGCCGCTGTGTGTGGGGGTCACGATTACTGCTCGGGCCGCTGTGTGTGGGGGTCACGATTACTGCTCGGGCCGCTGTGTGTGGGGGTCACGATTACTGCTCGGGCCGCTGTGTGTGGGGGTCACGATTACTGCTCGGGCCCCCGTGTGTGGGGGTCACGATTACTGCTCGGGCCCCCGTGTGTGGGGGTCACGATTACTGCTCGGGCCCCCGTGTGTGGGGGTCACGATTACTGCTCGGGCCCCCGTGTGTGGGGGTCACGATTACTGCTCGGGCCCCCGTGTGTGGGGGTCACGATTACTGCTCGGGCCCCCGTGTGTGGGGGTCACGATTACTGCTCGGGCCCCCGTGTGTGGGGGTCACGATTACTGCTCGGGCCCCCGTGTGTGGGGGTCACGATTACTGCTCGGGCCCCCGTGTGTGTGTGTGGGGGTCACGATTACTGCTCGGGCCCCCGTGTGTGTGTGTGTGGGGGTCACGATTACTGCTCGGGCCCCCGTGTGTGTGTGTGTGTGTGTGTTGGGTCACGATTACTGCTCGGGCCGCTGTCTGCGTGTTGGGTCACGATTACTGCTCGGGCCGCTGTCTGCGTGTTGGGTCACGATTACTGCTCGGGCCGCTGTCTGCGTGTTGGGTCACGATTACTGCTCGGGCCGCTGTGTGTGGGGGTCACGATTACTGCTCGGGCCGCTGTGTGTGGGGGTCACGATTACTGCTCGGGCCGCTGTGTGTGGGGGTCACGATTACTGCTCGGGCCGCTGTGTGTGGGGGTCACGATTACTGCTCGGGCAGCTGTGTGTGTGTGTTGGGTCTCGATTACTGCTCGGGCCGCTGTCTGCGTGTTGGGTCACGATTACTGCTCGAGCCGCTGTCTGCGTGTTGGGTCACGATTACTGCTCGAGCCGCTGTCTGCGTGTTGGGTCACGATTACTGCTCGGGCCGCTGTCTGCGTGTTGGGTCACGATCACTGCTCGGGCCGCTGTGTGTGGGGGTCACGATTACTGCTCGGGCCGCTGTGTGTGGGGGTCACGATTACTGCTCGGGCCGCTGTGTGTGGGGGTCACGATTACTGCTCGGGCCGCTGTGTGTGGGGGGTCACGATTACTGCTCGGGCCCCCGTGTGTGTGTGTGGGGGTCACGATTACTGCTCGGGCCCCCGTGTGTGTGTGTGGGGGTCACGATTACTGCTCGGGCCCCCGTGTGTGTGTGTGGGGGTCACGATTACTGCTCGGGCCCCCGTGTGTGTGTGTGGGGGTCACGATTACTGCTCGGGCCCCCGTGTGTGTGTGTGTGTGTGGATCACGATTACTGCTCGGGCCCCCGTGTGTGTGTGTGTGTGTGGGGATCACGATTACTGCTCGGGCCCCCGTGTGTGTGTGTGTGTTGGGTCACGATTACTGCTCGGGCCGCTGTCTGCGTGTTGGGTCACGATTACTGCTCGGGCCGCTGTGTGTGGGGGTCACGATTACTGCTCGGGCCGCTGTGTGTGGGGGTCACGATTACTGCTCGGGGCGCTGTGTGTGGGGGTCACGATTACTGCTCGGGGCGCTGTGTGTGGGGGGTCACGATTACTGCTCGGGCCGCTGTGTGTGGGGGTCACGATTACTGCTCGGGCCGCTGTGTGTGGGGGTCACGATTACTGCTCGGGCCGCTGTGTGTGGGGGTCACGATTACTGCTCGGGCCGCTGTGTGTGGGGGTCACGATTACTGCTCGGGCCGCTGTGTGTGTGGGGGTCACGATTACTGCTCGGGCCGCTGTGTGTGGGGGTCACGATTACTGCTCGGGCCGCTGTGTGTGGGGGTCACGATTACTGCTCGGGCCGCTGTGTGTGTGGGGGTCACGATTACTGCTCGGGCCGCTGTGTGTGGGGGTCACGATTACTGCTCGGGCCGCTGTGTGTGGGGGTCACGATTACTGCTCGGGCCCCCGTGTGTGTGTGTGTGTGGGGGTCACGATTATTGCTCGGGCCGCTGCGTGGGGGTCACGATCACTGCTCGGGCCGCTGTCTGCGTGTTGGGTCACGATCACTGCTCGGGCCGCTGTCTGCGTGTTGGGTCACGATCACTGCTCGGGCCGCTGTCTGCGTGTTGGGTCACGATCACTGCTCGGGCCGCTGTCTGCGTGTTGGGTCACGATCACTGCTCGGGCCGCTGTCTGCGTGTTGGGTCACGATCACTGCTCGGGCCGCTGTCTGCGTGTTGGGTCACGATCACTGCTCGGGCCGCTGTCTGCGTGTTGGGTCACGATCACTGCTCGGGCCGCTGTCTGCGTGTTGGGTCACGATTACTGCTCGGGCCGCTGTGTGTGGGGGTCACGATTACTGCTCGGGCCGCTGTGTGTGGGGGTCACGATTACTGCTCGGGCCGCTGTGTGTGGGGGTCACGATTACTGCTCGGGCCGCTGTGTGTGTGGGGGTCACGATTACTGCTCGGGCCGCTGTGTGTGGGGGTCACGATTACTGCTCGGGCCACTGTGTGTGGGGGGTCACGATTACTGCTCGGGCCGCTGTGTGTGGGGGTCACGATTACTGCTCGGGCCGCTGTGTGTGGGGGTCACGATTACTGCTCGGGCCGCTGTGTGTGGGGGTCACGATTACTGCTCGGGCCCCCGTGTGTGGGGGTCACGATTACTGCTCGGGCCCCCGTGTGTGGGGGTCACGATTACTGCTCGGGCCCCCGTGTGTGGGGGTCACGATTACTGCTCGGGCCCCCGTGTGTGGGGGTCACGATTACTGCTCGGGCCCCCGTGTGTGGGGGTCACGATTACTGCTCGGGCCCCCGTGTGTGGGGGTCACGATTACTGCTCGGGCCCCCGTGTGTGGGGGTCACGATTACTGCTCGGGCCCCCGTGTGTGGGGGTCACGATTACTGCTCGGGCCCCCGTGTGTGTGTGTGTGGGGGTCACGATTACTGCTCGGGCCCCCGTGTGTGTGTGTGGGGGTCACGATTACTGCTCGGGCCCCCGTGTGTGTGTGTGGGGGTCACGATTACTGCTCGGGCCCCCGTGTGTGTGTGTGGGGGTCACGATTACTGCTCGGGCCCCCGTGTGTGTGTGTGTGGGGGTCACGATTACTGCTCGGGCCCCCGTGTGTGTGTGTGTGGGGGTCACGATTACTGCTCGGGCCCCCGTGTGTGTGTGTGTGGGGGTCACGATTACTGCTCGGGCCCCCGTGTGTGTGTGTGTGTGTTGGGTCACGATTACTGCTCGGGCCGCTGTCTGCGTGTTGGGTCACGATTACTGCTCGGGCCGCTGTCTGCGTGTTGGGTCACGATTACTGCTCGGGCCGCTGTCTGCGTGTTGGGTCACGATTACTGCTCGGGCCGCTGTCTGCGTGTTGGGTCACGATTACTGCTCGGGCCGCTGTCTGCGTGTTGGGTCACGATTACTGCTCGGGCCGCTGTCTGCGTGTTGGGTCACGATTACTGCTCGGGCCGCTGTCTGCGTGTTGGGTCACGATTACTGCTCGGGCCGCTGTCTGCGTGTTGGGTCACGATTACTGCTCGGGCCGCTGTCTGCGTGTTGGGTCACGATTACTGCTCGGGCCGCTGTGTGTGGGGGTCACGATTACTGCTCGGGCCCCCGTGTGTGTGTGTGGGGGTCAGGATTACTGCTCGGGCCCCCGTGTGTGTGTGTGGGGGTCACGATTACTGCTCGGGCCCCCGTGTGTGTGTGTGTGGGGATCACGATTACTGCTCGGGCCGCTGTCTGCGTGTTGGGTCACGATTACTGCTCGGGCCGCTGTGTGTGGGGGTCACGATTACTGCTCGGGCAGCTGTGTGTGTGTGTTGGGTCACGATTACTGCTCGGGCCGCTGTCTGCGTGTTGGGTCACGATTACTGCTCGAGCCGCTGTCTGCGTGTTGGGTCACGATTACTGCTCGAGCCGCTGTCTGCGTGTTGGGTCACGATTACTGCTCGGGCCGCTGTCTGCGTGTTGGGTCACGATTACTGCTCGGGCCGCTGTCTGCGTGTTGGTTCACGATTACTGCTCGGGCCGCTGTGTGTGGGGGTCACGATTACTGCTCGGGCCGCTGTGTGTGGGAGTCACGATTACTGCTCGGGCCGCTGTGTGTGGGGGTCACGATTACTGCTCGGGCCGCTGTGTGTGGGGGTCACGATTACTGCTCGGGCCGCTGTGTGTGGGGGTCACGATTACTGTTCGGGCCGCTGTGTGTGGGGGTCACGATTACTGCTCGGGCCGCTGTGTGTGGGGGTCACGATTACTGCTCGGGCCGCTCTGTGTGGGGGTCACGATTACTGCTCGGGCCGCCCTGTGTGGGGGTCACGATTACTGCTCGGGCCGCCGTGTGTGGGGGTCACGATTACTGCTCGGGCCCCCGTGTGTGGGGGTCACGATTACTGCTCGGGCCCCCGTGTGTGGGGGTCACGATTACTGCTCGGGCCCCCGTTTGTGGGGGTCACGATTACTGCTCGGGCCCCCGTGTGTGGGGGTCACGATTACTGCTCGGGCCCCCGTGTGTGGGGGTCACGATTACTGCTCGGGCCCCCGTGTGTGGGGGTCACGATTACTGCTCGGGCCCCCGTGTGTGGGGGTCACGATTACTGCTCGGGCCCCCGTGTGTGGGGGTCACGATTACTGCTCGGGCCCCCGTGTGTGGGGGTCACGATTACTGCTCGGGCCCCCGTGTGTGGGGGTCACGATTACTGCTCGGGCCCCCGTGTGTGGGGGTCACGATTACTGCTCGGGCCCCCGTGTGTGTGTGTGTGGGGGTCACGATTTCTGCTCGGGCCCCCGTGTGTGTGTGTGGGGGTCACGATTTCTGCTCGGGCCCCCGTGTGTGTGTGTGTGTGGGGGTCACGATTACTGCTCGGGCCCCCGTGTGTGTGTGTGTGTGGGGGTCACGATTACTGCTCGGGCCCCCGTGTGTGTGTGTGTGTGGGGATCACGATTACTGCTCGGGCCCCCGTGTATGTGTGTGTGTGGGGATCACGATTACTGCTCGGGCCCCCGTGTGTGTGTGTGTGTGGGGATCACGATTACTGCTCGGGTCCCCGTGTGTGTGTGTGTGTGTGGGGATCACGATTACTGCTCGGGCCCCCGTGTGTGTGTGTGTGTGTGTGTGTGTGTGTGTGTGTGTGTGTGTGGGGATCACGATTACTGCTCGGGCCCCCGTGTGTGTGTGTGTGGGGATCACGATTACTGCTCGGGCCGCTGTCTGCGTGTTGGGTCACGATTACTGCTCGGGCCGCTGTCTGCGTGTTGGGTCACGATTACTGCTCGGGCCGCTGTCTGCGTGTTGGGTCACGATTACTGCGCTGGCCGCTGTCTGCGTGTTGGGTCACGATTACTGCTCGGGCCGCTGTCTGCGTGTTGGGTCACGATTACTGCTCGGGCCGCTGTCTGCGTGTTGGGTCACGATTACTGCTCGGGCCGCTGTGTGTGGGGTTCACGATTACTGCTCGGGCCGCTGTGTGTGGGGGTCACGATTACTGCTCGGGCCGCTGTGTGTGGGGGTCACGATTACTGCTCGGGCCGCTGTGTGTGGGGGTCACGATTACTGCTCGGGCCGCTGTGTGTGGGGGTCACGATTACTGCTCGGGCCGCTGTGTGTGGGGGTCACGATTACTGCTCGGGCCGCTGTGTGTGGGGGTCACGATTACTGCTCGGGCCGCTGTGTGTGGGGGTCACGATTACTGCTCGGGCCGCTGTGTGTGGGGGTCACGATTACTGCTCGGGCCGCTGTGTGTGGGGGTCACGATTACTGCTCGGGCCGCTGTGTGTGGGGGTCACGATTACTGCTCGGGCCGCTGTGTGTGGGGGTCACGATTACTGCTCGGGCCCCCGTGTGTGTGTGTGTGGGGGTCACGATTACTGCTCGGGCCCCCGTGTGTGTGTGTGGGGATCACGATTACTGCTCGGGCCCCCGTGTGTGTGTGTGGGGATCACGATTACTGCTCGGGCCCCCGTGTGTGTGTGTGGGGATCACGATTATTGCTCGGGCCCCCGTGTGTGTGTGTGTGTGGGGGTCACGATTATTGCTCGGGCCGCTGCGTGGGGGTCACGATCACTGCTCGGGCCGCTGTCTGCGTGTTGGGTCACGATCACTGCTCGGGCCGCTGTGTGTGGGGGTCACGATTACTGCTCGGGCCGCTGTGTGTGGGGGTCACGATTACTGCTCGGGCCGCTGTGTGTGGGGGTCACGATTACTGCTCGGGCCGCTGTGTGTGGGGGTCACGATTACTGCTCGGGCCGCTGTGTGTGTGGGGGTCACGATTACTGCTCGGGCCGCTGTGTGTGGGGGTCACGATTACTGCTCGGGCCGCTGTGTGTGGGGGTCACGATTACTGCTCGGGCCGCTGTGTGTGTGGGGGTCACGATTACTGCTCGGGCCGCTGTGTGTGGGGGTCACGATTACTGCTCGGGCCGCTGTGTGTGGGGGTCACGATTACTGCTCGGGCCCCCGTGTGTGTGTGTGTGTGTGGGGGTCACGATTATTGCTCGGGCCGCTGCGTGGGGGTCACGATCACTGCTCGGGCCGCTGTCTGTGTGTTGGGTCACGATCACTGCTCGGGCCGCTGTCTGCGTGTTGGGTCACGATCACTGCTCGGGCCGCTGTCTGCGTGTTGGGTCACGATCACTGCTCGGGCCGCTGTCTGCGTGTTGGGTCACGATCACTGCTCGGGCCGCTGTCTGCGTGTTGGGTCACGATTACTGCTCGGGCCGCTGTGTGTGGGTGTCACGATTACTGCTCGGGCCGCTGGTCTGTGTGGGGGTCACGATTACTGCTCGGGCCGCTGTGTGTGGGGGTCACGATTACTGCTCGGGCTGCTGTGTGTGTGGGGGTCACGATTACTGCTCGGGCCGCTGTGTGTGGGGGTCACGATTACTGCTCGGGCCGCTGTGTGTGGGGGGTCACGATTACTGCTCGGGCCCCCGTGTGTGGGGGTCACGATTACTGCTCGGGCCCCCGTGTGTGGGGGTCACGATTACTGCTCGGGCCCCCGTGTGTGGGGGTCACGATTACTGCTCGGGCCCCCGTGTGTGGGGGTCACGATTACTGCTCGGGCCCCCGTGTGTGGGGGTCACGATTACTGCTCGGGCCCCCGTGTGTGGGGGTCACGATTACTGCTCGGGCCCCCGTGTGTGGGGGTCACGAATACTGCTCGGGCCCCCGTGTGTGGGGGTCACGAATACTGCTCGGGCCCCCGTGTGTGGGGGTCACGATTACTGCTCGGGCCCCCGTGTGTGTGTGTGGGGGTCACGATTACTGCTCGGGCCCCCGTGTGTGTGTGTGGGGGTCACGATTACTGCTCGGGCCCCCGTGTGTGTGTGTGGGGGTCACGATTACTGCTCGGGCCCCCGTGTGTGTGTGTGGGGGTCACGATTACTGCTCGGGCCCCCGTGTGTGTGTGTGGGGGTCACGATTACTGCTCGGGCCCCCGTGTGTGTGTGTGTGTGTGGGGTCACGATTACTGCTCGGGCCCCCGTGTGTGTGTGTGTGTGTTGGGTCACGATTACTGCTCGGGCCGCTGTCTGCGTGTTGGGTCACGATTACTGCTCGGGCCGCTGTCTGCGTGTTGGGTCACGATTACTGCTCGGGCCGCTGTCTGCGTGTTGGGTCACGATTACTGCTCGGGCCGCTGTCTGCGTGTTGGGTCACGATTACTGCTCGGGCCGCTGTCTGCGTGTTGGGTCACGATTACTGCTCGGGCCGCTGTCTGCGTGTTGGGTCACGATTACTGCTCGGGCCGCTGTGTGTGGGGGTCACGATTACTGCTCGGGCCCCCGTGTGTGTGTGTGGGGGTCAGGATTACTGCTCGGGCCCCCGTGTGTGTGTGTGGGGGTCACGATTACTGCTCGGGCCCCCGTGTGTGTGTGTGTGTGGGGATCACGATTACTGCTCGGGCCGCTGTCTGCGTGTTGGGTCACGATTACTGCTCGGGCCGCTGTGTGTGGGGCTCACGATTACTGCTCGGGCCGCTGTGTGTGGGGGTCACGATTACTGCTCGGGCCGCTGTGTGTGGGGGTCACGATTACTGCTCGGGCAGCTGTGTGTGTGTGTTGGGTCACGATTACTGCTCGGGCCGCTGTCTGCGTGTTGGGTCACGATTACTGCTCGAGCCGCTGTCTGCGTGTTGGGTCACGATTACTGCTCGAGCCGCTGTCTGCGTGTTGGGTCACGATTACTGCTCGGGCCGCTGTCTGCGTGTTGGGTCACGATTACTGCTCGGGCCGCTGTCTGCGTGTTGGGTCACGATTACTGCTCGGGCCGCTGTGTGTGGGGGTCACGATTACTGCTCGGGCCGCTGTGTGTGGGGGTCACGATTACTGCTCGGGCCGTTGTGTGTGGGGGTCACGATTACTGCTCGGGCAGCTGTGTGTGTGTGTTGGGTCACGATTACTGCTCGGGCCGCTGTCTGCGTGTTGGGTCACGATTACTGCTCGAGGCGCTGTCTGCGTGTTGGGTCACGATTACTGCTCGAGCCGCTGTCTGCGTGTTGGGTCACGATTACTGCTCGGGCCGCTGTCTGCGTGTTGGGTCACGATTACTGCTCGGGCCGCTGTCTGCGTGTTGGGTCACGATTACTGCTCGGGCCGCTGTGTGTGGGGGTCACGATTACTGCTCGGGCCGCTGTGTGTGGGGGTCACGATTACTGCTCGGGCCGCTGTGTGTGGGGGTCACGATTACTGCTCGGGCCGCTGTGTGTGGGGGTCACGATTACTGCTCGGGCCGCTGTGTGTGGGGGTCACGATTACTGTTCGGGCCGCTGTGTGTGGTGGTCACGATTACTGCTCGGGCCGCTGTGTGTGGGGGTCACGATTACTGCTCGGGCCGCTCTGTGTGGGGGTCACGATTACTGCTCGGGCCGCTCTGTGTGGGGGTCACGATTACTGCTCGGGCCGCCCTGTGTGGGGGTCACGATTACTGCTCGGGCCCCCGTGTGTGGGGGTCACGATTACTGCTCGGGCCCCCGTGTGTGGGGGTCACGATTACTGCTCGGGCCCCCGTGTGTGGGGGTCACGATTACTGCTCGGGCCCCCGTGTGTGGGGGTCACGATTACTGCTCGGGCCCCCGTGTGTGGGGGTCACCATTACTGCTCGGGCCCCCGTGTGTGGGGGTCACGATTACTGCTCGGGCCCCCGTGTGTGGGGGTCACGATTACTGCTCGGGCCCCCGTGTGTGTGTGTGTGGGGATCACGATTACTGCTCGGGCCCCCGTGTGTGTGTGTGTGGGGATCACGATTACTGCTCGGGCCCCCGTGTGTGTGTGTGTGGGGATCACGATTACTGCTCGGCCCCCGTGTGTGTGTGTGTGTGGGGATCACGATTACTGCTCGGGCCCCCGTGTGTGTGTGTGTGGGGATCACGATTACTGCTCGGGCCCCCGTGTGTGTGTGTGTGGGGATCACGATTACTGCTCGGGCCCCCGTGTGTGTGTGTGTGGGGATCACGATTACTGCTCGGGCCCCCGTGTGTGTGTGTGTGGGGATCACGATTACTGCTCGGGCCCCCGTGTGTGTGTGTGTGGGGATCACGATTACTGCTCGGGCCCCCGTGTGTGTGTGTGTGGGGATCACGATTACTGCTCGGGCCGCTGTCTGCGTGTTGGGTCACGATTACTGCTCGGGCCGCTGTCTGCGTGTTGGGTCACGATTACTGCTCGGGCCGCTGTCTGCGTGTTGGGTCACGATTACTGCTCGGGCCGCTGTCTGCGTGTTGGGTCACGATTACTGCTCGGGCCGCTGTCTGCGTGTTGGGTCACGATTACTGCTCGGGCCGCTGTCTGCGTGTTGGGTCACGATTACTGCTCGGGCCGCTGTCTGCGTGTTGGGTCACGATTACTGCTCGGGCCGCTGTCTGCGTGTTGGGTCACGATTACTGCTCGGGCCGCTGTCTGCGTGTTGGGTCACGATTACTGCTCGGGCCGCTGTCTGCGTGTTGGGTCACGATTACTGCTCGGGCCGCTGTCTGCGTGTTGGGTCACGATTACTGCTCGGGCCGCTGTCTGCGTGTTGGGTCACGATTACTGCTCGGGCCGCTGTCTGCGTGTTGGGTCACGATTACTGCTCGGGCCGCTGTCTGCGTGTTGGGTCACGATTACTGCTCGGGCCGCTGTCTGCGTGTTGGGTCACGATTACTGCTCGGGCCGCTGTCTGCGTGTTGGGTCACGATTACTGCTCGGGCCGCTGTCTGCGTGTTGGGTCACGATTACTGCTCGGGCCGCTGTCTGCGTGTTGGGTCACGATTACTGCTCGGGCCGCTGTGTGTGGGGTTCACGATTACTGCTCGGGCCGCTGTGTGTGGGGTTCACGATTACTGCTCGGGCCGCTGTGTGTGGGGTTCACGATTACTGCTCGGGCCGCTGTGTGTGGGGGTCACGATTACTGCTCGGGCCGCTGTGTGTGGGGGTCACGATTACTGCTCGGGCCGCTGTGTGTGGGGGTCACGATTACTGCTCGGGCCGCTGTGTGTGGGGGTCACGATTACTGCTCGGGCCGCTGTGTGTGGGGGTCACGATTACTGCTCGGGCCGCTGTGTGTGGGGGTCACGAATACTGCTCGGGCCGCTGTGTGTGGGGGTCACGATTACTGCTCGGGCCGCTGTGTGTGGGGGTCACGATTACTGCTCGGGCCGCTGTGTGTGGGGGTCACGATTACTGCTCGGGCCGCTGTGTGTGGGGGTCACGATTACTGCTCGGGCCGCTGTGTGTGGGGGTCACGATTACTGCTCTGGCCGCTGTGTGTGGGGGTCACGATTACTGCTCTGGCCGCTGTGTGTGGGGGTCACGATTACTGCTCGGGCCGCTGTGTGTGGGGGTCACGATTACTGCTCGGGCCGCTGTGTGTGGGGGTCACGATTACTGCTCGGGCCCCCGTGTGTGTGTGTGGGGGTCACGATTACTGCTCGGGCCCCCGTGTGTGTGTGTGTGTGGGGGTCACGATTACTGCTCGGGCCCCCGTGTGTGTGTGTGTGTGTTGGGTCACGATTACTGCTCGGGCCGCTGTCTGCGTGTTGGGTCACGATTACTGCTCGGGCCGCTGTCTGCGTGTTGGGTCACGATTACTGCTCGGGCCGCTGTCTGCGTGTTGGGTCACGATTACTGCTCGGGCCGCTGTCTGCGTGTTGGGTCACGATTACTGCTCGGGCCGCTGTCTGCGTGTTGGGTCACGATTACTGCTCGGGCCGCTGTCTGCGTGTTGGGTCACGATTACTGCTCGGGCCGCTGTCTGCGTGTTGGGTCACGATTACTGCTCGGGCCGCTGTGTGTGGGGGTCACGATTACTGCTCGGGCCCCCGTGTGTGTGTGTGGGGGTCAGGATTACTGCTCGGGCCCCCGTGTGTGTGTGTGGGGGTCACGATTACTGCTCGGGCCCCCGTGTGTGTGTGTGTGGGGATCACGATTACTGCTCGGGCCGCTGTCTGCGTGTTGGGTCACGATTACTGCTCGGGCCGCTGTGTGTGGGGCTCACGATTACTGCTCGGGCCGCTGTGTGTGGGGGTCACGATTACTGCTCGGGCCGCTGTGTGTGGGGGTCACGATTACTGCTCGGGCAGCTGTGTGTGTGTGTTGGGTCACGATTACTGCTCGGGCCGCTGTCTGCGTGTTGGGTCACGATTACTGCTCGAGCCGCTGTCTGCGTGTTGGGTCACGATTACTGCTCGAGCCGCTGTCTGCGTGTTGGGTCACGATTACTGCTCGGGCCGCTGTCTGCGTGTTGGGTCACGATTACTGCTCGGGCCGCTGTCTGCGTGTTGGGTCACGATTACTGCTCGGGCCGCTGTGTGTGGGGGTCACGATTACTGCTCGGGCCGCTGTGTGTGGGGGTCACGATTACTGCTCGGGCCGTTGTGTGTGGGGGTCACGATTACTGCTCGGGCAGCTGTGTGTGTGTGTTGGGTCACGATTACTGCTCGGGCCGCTGTCTGCGTGTTGGGTCACGATTACTGCTCGAGGCGCTGTCTGCGTGTTGGGTCACGATTACTGCTCGAGCCGCTGTCTGCGTGTTGGGTCACGATTACTGCTCGGGCCGCTGTCTGCGTGTTGGGTCACGATTACTGCTCGGGCCGCTGTCTGCGTGTTGGGTCACGATTACTGCTCGGGCCGCTGTGTGTGGGGGTCACGATTACTGCTCGGGCCGCTGTGTGTGGGGGTCACGATTACTGCTCGGGCCGCTGTGTGTGGGGGTCACGATTACTGCTCGGGCCGCTGTGTGTGGGGGTCACGATTACTGCTCGGGCCGCTGTGTGTGGGGGTCACGATTACTGTTCGGGCCGCTGTGTGTGGTGGTCACGATTACTGCTCGGGCCGCTGTGTGTGGGGGTCACGATTACTGCTCGGGCCGCTCTGTGTGGGGGTCACGATTACTGCTCGGGCCGCTCTGTGTGGGGGTCACGATTACTGCTCGGGCCGCCCTGTGTGGGGGTCACGATTACTGCTCGGGCCCCCGTGTGTGGGGGTCACGATTACTGCTCGGGCCCCCGTGTGTGGGGGTCACGATTACTGCTCGGGCCCCCGTGTGTGGGGGTCACGATTACTGCTCGGGCCCCCGTGTGTGGGGGTCACGATTACTGCTCGGGCCCCCGTGTGTGGGGGTCACGATTACTGCTCGGGCCCCCGTGTGTGGGGGTCACGATTACTGCTCGGGCCCCCGTGTGTGTGTGTGTGGGGATCACGATTACTGCTCGGGCCCCCGTGTGTGTGTGTGTGGGGATCACGATTACTGCTCGGGCCCCCGTGTGTGTGTGTGTGTGTGTGTGGGGATCACGATTACTGCTCGGGCCCCCGTGTGTGTGTGTGTGGGGATCACGATTACTGCTCGGGCCCCCGTGTGTGTGTGTGTGGGGATCACGATTACTGCTCGGGCCCCCGTGTGTGTGTGTGTGGGGATCACGATTACTGCTCGGGCCCCCGTGTGTGTGTGTGTGGGGATCACGATTACTGCTCGGGCCCCCGTGTGTGTGTGTGTGGGGATCACGATTACTGCTCGGGCCCCCGTGTGTGTGTGTGTGGGGATCACGATTACTGCTCGGGCCGCTGTCTGCGTGTTGGGTCACGATTACTGCTCGGGCCGCTGTCTGCGTGTTGGGTCACGATTACTGCTCGGGCCGCTGTCTGCGTGTTGGGTCACGATTACTGCTCGGGCCGCTGTCTGCGTGTTGGGTCACGATTACTGCTCGGGCCGCTGTCTGCGTGTTGGGTCACGATTACTGCTCGGGCCGCTGTCTGCGTGTTGGGTCACGATTACTGCTCGGGCCGCTGTCTGCGTGTTGGGTCACGATTACTGCTCGGGCCGCTGTCTGCGTGTTGGGTCACGATTACTGCTCGGGCCGCTGTCTGCGTGTTGGGTCACGATTACTGCTCGGGCCGCTGTCTGCGTGTTGGGTCACGATTACTGCTCGGGCCGCTGTCTGCGTGTTGGGTCACGATTACTGCTCGGGCCGCTGTCTGCGTGTTGGGTCACGATTACTGCTCGGGCCGCTGTCTGCGTGTTGGGTCACGATTACTGCTCGGGCCGCTGTCTGCGTGTTGGGTCACGATTACTGCTCGGGCCGCTGTGTGTGGGGTTCACGATTACTGCTCGGGCCGCTGTGTGTGGGGTTCACGATTACTGCTCGGGCCGCTGTGTGTGGGGTTCACGATTACTGCTCGGGCCGCTGTGTGTGGGGGTCACGATTACTGCTCGGGCCGCTGTGTGTGGGGGTCACGATTACTGCTCGGGCCGCTGTGTGTGGGGGTCACGATTACTGCTCGGGCCGCTGTGTGTGGGGGTCACGATTACTGCTCGGGCCGCTGTGTGTGGGGGTCACGATTACTGCTCGGGCCGCTGTGTGTGGGGGTCACGAATACTGCTCGGGCCGCTGTGTGTGGGGGTCACGATTACTGCTCGGGCCGCTGTGTGTGGGGGTCACGATTACTGCTCGGGCCGCTGTGTGTGGGGGTCACGATTACTGCTCGGGCCGCTGTGTGTGGGGGTCACGATTACTGCTCGGGCCGCTGTGTGTGGGGGTCACGATTACTGCTCGGGCCGCTGTGTGTGGGGGTCACGATTACTGCTCTGGCCGCTGTGTGTGGGGGTCACGATTACTGCTCGGGCCGCTGTGTGTGGGGGTCACGATTACTGCTCGGGCCGCTGTGTGTGGGGGTCACGATTACTGCTCGGGCCCCCGTGTGTGTGTGTGGGGGTCACGATTACTGCTCGGGCCCCCGTGTGTGTGTGTGGGGGTCACGATTACTGCTCGGGCCCCCGTGTGTGTGTGTGTGTGGGGGTCACGATTACTGCTCGGGCCCCCGTGTGTGTGTGTGTGTGTTGGGTCACGATTACTGCTCGGGCCGCTGTCTGCGTGTTGGGTCACGATTACTGCTCGGGCCGCTGTCTGCGTGTTGGGTCACGATTACTGCTCGGGCCGCTGTCTGCGTGTTGGGTCACGATTACTGCTCGGGCCGCTGTCTGCGTGTTGGGTCACGATTACTGCTCGGGCCGCTGTCTGCGTGTTGGGTCACGATTACTGCTCGGGCCGCTGTCTGCGTGTTGGGTCACGATTACTGCTCGGGCCGCTGTGTGTGGGGGTCACGATTACTGCTCGGGCCCCCGTGTGTGTGTGTGGGGGTCAGGATTACTGCTCGGGCCCCCGTGTGTGTGTGTGGGGGTCACGATTACTGCTCGGGCCCCCGTGTGTGTGTGTGTGGGGATCACGATTACTGCTCGGGCCGCTGTCTGCGTGTTGGGTCACGATTACTGCTCGGGCCGCTGTGTGTGGGGCTCACGATTACTGCTCGGGCCGCTGTGTGTGGGGGTCACGATTACTGCTCGGGCCGCTGTGTGTGGGGGTCACGATTACTGCTCGGGCAGCTGTGTGTGTGTGTTGGGTCACGATTACTGCTCGGGCCGCTGTCTGCGTGTTGGGTCACGATTACTGCTCGAGCCGCTGTCTGCGTGTTGGGTCACGATTACTGCTCGAGCCGCTGTCTGCGTGTTGGGTCACGATTACTGCTCGGGCCGCTGTCTGCGTGTTGGGTCACGATTACTGCTCGGGCCGCTGTCTGCGTGTTGGGTCACGATTACTGCTCGGGCCGCTGTGTGTGGGGGTCACGATTACTGCTCGGGCCGCTGTGTGTGGGGGTCACGATTACTGCTCGGGCCGTTGTGTGTGGGGGTCACGATTACTGCTCGGGCAGCTGTGTGTGTGTGTTGGGTCACGATTACTGCTCGGGCCGCTGTCTGCGTGTTGGGTCACGATTACTGCTCGAGGCGCTGTCTGCGTGTTGGGTCACGATTACTGCTCGAGCCGCTGTCTGCGTGTTGGGTCACGATTACTGCTCGGGCCGCTGTCTGCGTGTTGGGTCACGATTACTGCTCGGGCCGCTGTCTGCGTGTTGGGTCACGATTACTGCTCGGGCCGCTGTGTGTGGGGGTCACGATTACTGCTCGGGCCGCTGTGTGTGGGGGTCACGATTACTGCTCGGGCCGCTGTGTGTGGGGGTCACGATTACTGCTCGGGCCGCTGTGTGTGGGGGTCACGATTACTGCTCGGGCCGCTGTGTGTGGGGGTCACGATTACTGTTCGGGCCGCTGTGTGTGGTGGTCACGATTACTGCTCGGGCCGCTGTGTGTGGGGGTCACGATTACTGCTCGGGCCGCTCTGTGTGGGGGTCACGATTACTGCTCGGGCCGCTCTGTGTGGGGGTCACGATTACTGCTCGGGCCGCCCTGTGTGGGGGTCACGATTACTGCTCGGGCCCCCGTGTGTGGGGGTCACGATTACTGCTCGGGCCCCCGTGTGTGGGGGTCACGATTACTGCTCGGGCCCCCGTGTGTGGGGGTCACGATTACTGCTCGGGCCCCCGTGTGTGGGGGTCACGATTACTGCTCGGGCCCCCGTGTGTGGGGGTCACGATTACTGCTCGGGCCCCCGTGTGTGGGGGTCACGATTACTGCTCGGGCCCCCGTGTGTGTGTGTGTGGGGATCACGATTACTGCTCGGGCCCCCGTGTGTGTGTGTGTGGGGATCACGATTACTGCTCGGGCCCCCGTGTGTGTGTGTGTGGGGATCACGATTACTGCTCGGGCCCCCGTGTGTGTGTGTGTGGGGATCACGATTACTGCTCGGGCCCCCGTGTGTGTGTGTGTGTGTGTGGGGATCACGATTACTGCTCGGGCCCCCGTGTGTGTGTGTGTGGGGATCACGATTACTGCTCGGGCCCCCGTGTGTGTGTGTGTGGGGATCACGATTACTGCTCGGGCCCCCGTGTGTGTGTGTGTGGGGATCACGATTACTGCTCGGGCCCCCGTGTGTGTGTGTGTGTGGGGATCACGATTACTGCTCGGGCCCCCGTGTGTGTGTGTGTGGGGATCACGATTACTGCTCGGGCCGCTGTCTGCGTGTTGGGTCACGATTACTGCTCGGGCCGCTGTCTGCATGTTGGGTCACGATTACTGCTCGGGCCGCTGTCTGCGTGTTGGGTCACGATTACTGCTCGGGCCGCTGTCTGCGTGTTGGGTCACGATTACTGCTCGGGCCGCTGTCTGCGTGTTGGGTCACGATTACTGCTCGGGCCGCTGTCTGCGTGTTGGGTCACGATTACTGCTCGGGCCGCTGTCTGCGTGTTGGGTCACGATTACTGCTCGGGCCGCTGTCTGCGTGTTGGGTCACGATTACTGCTCGGGCCGCTGTCTGCGTGTTGGGTCACGATTACTGCTCGGGCCGCTGTCTGCGTGTTGGGTCACGATTACTGCTCGGGCCGCTGTCTGCGTGTTGGGTCACGATTACTGCTCGGGCCGCTGTCTGCGTGTTGGGTCACGATTACTGCTCGGGCCGCTGTCTGCGTGTTGGGTCACGATTACTGCTCGGGCCGCTGTCTGCGTGTTGGGTCACGATTACTGCTCGGGCCGCTGTCTGCGTGTTGGGTCACGATTACTGCTCGGGCCGCTGTCTGCGTGTTGGGTCACGATTACTGCTCGGGCCGCTGTCTGCGTGTTGGGTCACGATTACTGCTCGGGCCGCTGTCTGCGTGTTGGGTCACGATTACTGCTCGGGCCGCTGTGTGTGGGGTTCACGATTACTGCTCGGGCCGCTGTGTGTGGGGTTCACGATTACTGCTCGGGCCGCTGTGTGTGGGGTTCACGATTACTGCTCGGGCCGCTGTGTGTGGGGGTCACGATTACTGCTCGGGCCGCTGTGTGTGGGGGTCACGATTACTGCTCGGGCCGCTGTGTGTGGGGGTCACGATTACTGCTCGGGCCGCTGTGTGTGGGGGTCACGATTACTGCTCGGGCCGCTGTGTGTGGGGGTCACGATTACTGCTCGGGCCGCTGTGTGTGGGGGTCACGATTACTGCTCGGGCCGCTGTGTGTGGGGGTCACGAATACTGCTCGGGCCGCTGTGTGTGGGGGTCACGATTACTGCTCGGGCCGCTGTGTGTGGGGGTCACGATTACTGCTCGGGCCGCTGTGTGTGGGGGTCACGATTACTGCTCGGGCCGCTGTGTGTGGGGGTCACGATTACTGCTCGGGCCGCTGTGTGTGGGGGTCACGATTACTGCTCTGGCCGCTGTGTGTGGGGGTCACGATTACTGCTCTGGCCGCTGTGTGTGGGGGTCACGATTACTGCTCGGGCCGCTGTGTGTGGGGGTCACGATTACTGCTCGGGCCGCTGTGTGTGGGGGTCACGATTACTGCTCGGGCCGCTGTGTGTGGGGGTCACGATTACTGCTCGGGCCGCTGTGTGTGGGGGTCACGATTACTGCTCGGGCCGCTGTGTGTGGGGGTCACGATTACTGCTCGGGCCGCTGTGTGTGGGGGTCACGATTACTGCTCGGGCCGCTGTGTGTGGGGGTCACGATTACTGCTCGGGCCGCTGTGTGTGGGGGTCACGATTACTGCTCGGGCCGCTGTGTGTGGGGGTCACGATTACTGCTCGGGCCGCTGTGTGTGGGGGTCACGATTACTGCTCGGGCCGCTGTGTGTGGGGGTCACGATTACTGCTCGGGCCGCTGTGTGTGGGGGTCACGATTACTGCTCGGGCCGCTGTGTGTGGGGGTCACGATTACTGCTCGGGCCGCTGTGTGTGTGTGTGTGTGTGGGGGTCACGATTACTGCTCGGGCCGCTGTGTGTGTGGGGGTCACGATTACTGCTCGGGCCGCTGTGTGTGTGGGGGTCACGATTACTGCTCGGGCCGCTGTGTGTGTGTGTGTGTGTGTGTGTGGGGGTCACGATTACTGCTCGGGCCGCTGTGTGTGGGGGGTCACGATTACTGCTCGGGCCGCTGTGTGTGTGTGTGTGTGTGTGTGTGTGTCACGATTACTGCTCGGGTCGCTGTGTGTGTGTGTGTGTGTGTGTGTGTGTGTGGGGGGTCACGATTACTGCTCGGGCCGCTGTGTGTGGGGGTCACGATTACTGCTCGGGCCGCTGTGTGTGTGTGTGTGTGTGTGGGGGTCACGATTACTGCTCGGGCCGCTGTGTGTGTGTGTGTGTGTGTGGGGTGGGGGTCACGATTACTGCTCGGGCCGCTGTGTGTGTGTGTGTGTGTGTGTGTGTGTGTGTGTGGGGGTCACGATTACTGCTCGGCCGCTGTGTGTGTGTGTGGGGGTCACGATTACTGCTCGGGCCGCTGTGTGTGTGTGTGTGTGGGGGGGGGGTGTCACGATTACTGCTCGGGCCGCTGTGTGTGTGTGTGTGGGTGTGTGGGTCACGATTACTGCTCGGGCCGCTGTGTGTGTGTGTGTGTGTGTGTGTGGGGGTCAGGATTACTGCTCGGGCCGCTGTGTGTGTGTGGGGGGGGGGGTCACGATTACTGCTCGGGCCGCTGTGTGTGTGGGGGTCACGATTACCGCTCGGGCCGCTGTGTGTGTGTGTGGGGGGGGGTCACGATTACCGCTCGGGCCGCTGTGTGTGTGTGTGGGGGTCACGATTACTGCTCGGGCCGCTCTGTGTGTGTGTGTTTCACGATTACTGCTCGAGCCACTGTGTGGGGGGGTCACGATTACTGCTCGGGCCGCTGTATGTGTGTGGGGGGCACGATTAGTGCTCGGGTCGCTGTGTGTGTGTGGGGGTTGTCACGATTACTGCTCGGGCCGCTGTGTGTGTGGGGGTTGTCACGATTACTGCTCGGGCCGCTGTGTGTGTGTGTGGGGGTCACGATTACTGCTCGGGCCGCTGTGTGTGTGTGGGGGTCACGATTACTGCTCGGGCCGCTGTGTGTGTGTGGGGGTCACGATTACTGCTCGGGCCGCTGTGTGTGTGTGGGGGTCACGATTACTGCTCGGGCCGCTGTGTGTGTGTGGGGGTCACGATTACTGCTCGGGCCGCTGTGTGTGTGTGGGGGTCACGATTACTGCTCGGGCCGCTGTGTGTGTGTGGGGGTCACGTTTACTGCTCGGGCCGCTGTATGTATGTGGGGGGCACGATTACTGCTCGGGTCGCTGTATGTGTGTGGGGGGCACGATTAGTGCTCGGGTCGCTGTGTGTGTGGGGGGGTTTCACGATTACTGCTCGGGCCGCTGTGTGTGTGGGGGTTGTCACGATTACTGCTCGGGCCGCTGTGTGTGTGGGGGTTGTCACGATTACTGCTCGGGCCGCTGTGTGTGTGGGGGTTGTCACGATTACTGCTCGGGCCGCTGTGTGTTGGGGTCACGATTACTGCTCGGGCAGCTGTGTGTGGGGGTCACGATTACTGCTCGGGCCGCTGTGTGTGGGGGTCACGATTAATGCTCGGGCCGCTGTGTGTGGGGGTCACGATTAATGCTCGGGCCGCTGTGTGTGGGGGTCACGATTACTGCTCGGGCCGCTGTGTGTGGGGGTCACGGTTACTGCTCGGGCCGCTGTGTGTGTGTGTGTGTGTGTGTGTGTGTGTGTGTGTGTGGGGGGTCACGATTACTGCTCGGGCCGCTGTGTGTGTGGGGGTCACGATTACTGCTCGGGCCGCTGTGTGTGTGGGGGTCACGATTACTGCTCGGGCCGCTGTGTGTGTGTGTGTGTGTGTGTGTGTGTGTGGGGGGGGGGGGGGTCACGATTACTGCTCGGGCCGCTGTGTGTGTGTGTGTGTGTGTGTGTGTGTGTGTGTGTGTGTGTGTGGGGGTCACGATTACTGCTCGGGCCGCTGTGTGTGTGGGGGTCACGATTACTGCTCGGGCCGCTGTGTGTGTGTGGGGGTTGTCACGATTACTGCTCGGGCCGCTGTGTGTGTGGGGGTTGTCACGATTACTGCTCGGGCCGCTGTGTGTGTGTGTGTGTGTGTGTGTGTCTGTGTGTGGGTTGTCACGATTACTGCTCGGGCCGCTGTGTGTGTGTGTGGGTGTGGGTGTGTGGGTTGTCACGATTACTGCTCGGGCCGCTGTGTGTGTGTGGGTTGTCACGATTACTGCTCGGGCCGCTGTGTGTGTGTGGGTTGTCACGATTACTGCTCGGGCCGCTGTGTGTGTGTGGGTTGTCACGATTACTGCTCGGGCCGCTGTGTGTGTGTGGGTTGTCACGATTACTGCTCGGGCCGCTGTGTGTGTGTGGGTTGTCACGATTACTGCTCGGGCCGCTGTGTGTGTGTTGGGTCACGATTACTGCTCGGGCCGCTGTGTGTGTGTTGGGTCAGGATTACTGCTCGGGCCGCTGTGTGTGTGTTGGGTCACGATTACTGCTCGGGCCGCTGTGTGTGTGTTGGGTCACGATTACTGCTCGGGCCGCTGTGTGTGTGTTGTGTCACGATTACTGCTCTGGCCGCTGTGTGTGTGTTGGGTCACGATTACTGCTCGGGCCGCTGTGTGTGTGTTGGGTCACGATTACTGCTCGGGCCGCTGTGTGTGTGTGTTGGGACACGATTACTGCTCGGGCCGCTGTGTGTGTGCGGGGGTCACGATTACTGCTCGGGCCGCTGTGTGTGTGTGGGGGTCACGATTACTGCTCGGGCCGCTGTGTGTGTGTGTGGGGGTCACGATTACTGCTCTGGCCGCTGTGTGTGTGTGGGGGGGTCACGATTACTGCTCGGGCCGCTGTGTGTGTGGGGGGGTCACGATTGCTGCTCGGGCCGCTGTGTGTGTGTGGGGGTCACGATTGCTGCTCGGGCCGCTGTGTGTGTGTGGGGGTCACGATTGCTGCTCGGGCCGCTGTGTGTGTGTGGGGGGTCACGATTGCTGCTCGGGCCGCTGTGTGGGGGTCACGATTGCTGCTCGGGCCGCTGTGTGGGGGTCACGATTGCTGCTCGGGCCGCTGTGTGGGGGTCACGATTGCTGCTCGGGCCGCTGTGTGTGTGTGGGTGTCACGATTACTGCTCGGGCCGCCGTGTGTGTGTGGGTGTCACGATTACTGCTCGGGTCACCGTGTGTGTGTGGGTGTCACGATTACTGCTCGGGTCACCGTGTGTGTGTGGGTGTCACGATTACTGCTCGGGCCACCGTGTGTGTGTGGGTGTCACGATTACTGCTCGGGCCACCGTGTGTGTGTGGGTGTCACGATTACTGCTCGGGCCACCGTGTGTGTGTGGGTGTCACGATTACTGCTCGGGCCACCGTGTGTGTGGGTGTCACGATTACTGCTCGGGCCACCGTGTGTGTGGGTGTCACGATTACTGCTCGGGCCACCGTGTGTGTGGGTGTCACGATTACTGCTCGGGCCGCTGTGTGTGTGTGTGTGTGTGTCACAATTACTGCTCGGCCGCTGTGTGTGTGTGTGGGGGTCACGATTACTGCTCGGGCCACCGTGTGTGTGTGGGTGTCACGATTACTGCTCGGGCCACCGTGTGTGTGTGGGTGTCACGATTACTGCTCGGGCCACCGTGTGTGTGGGTGTCACGATTACTGCTCGGGCCACCGTGTGTGTGGGTGTCACGATTACTGCTCGGGCCACCGTGTGTGTGGGTGTCACGATTACTGCTCGGGCCAGTGTGTGTGTGTGTGTGTGTGTGTGTGTGTGTGTGTGTGTGTGTGTGTGTGTGGTCACGATTACTGCTCGGGCCACCGTGTGTGTGTGAGGGGTCACGATTACTGCTCGGGCCACCGTGTGTGTGTGTGTGTGTGTGGGGTCACGATTACTGCTCGGGCCACCGTGTGTGTGTGTGGTCACGATTACTGCTCGGGCCACCGTGTGTGTGTTTGTGAGAGGGTCACGATTACTGCTCGGGCCACCGTGTGTGTGTGTGAGGAGGTCACGATTACTGCTCGGGCCACCGTGTGTGTGTGTGAGGAGGTCACGATTACTGGTCGGGCCACCGTGTGTGTGTGTGTGTGTGTGAGGTGTCACGATTACTGCTCGGGCCACCGTGTGTGTGTGTGTGAGGTGTCACGATTACTGCTCGGGCCACCGTGTGTGTGTGTGTGAGGTGTCACGATTACTGCTCGGGCCACCGTGTGTGTGTGTGTGAGGGGTCACGATTACTGCTCGGGCCACCGTGTGTGTGTGAGGGGTCACGATTACTGCTCGGGCCACCGTGTGTGTGTGTGTGTGTGAGTGTGAGGGGTCACGATTACTGCTCGGGCCACCGTGTGTGTGTGTGTGTGTGTGTGTGTGTGAGGGGTCACGATTACTGCTCGGGCCACCGTGTGTGTGTGTGAGGGGTCACGATTACTGCTCGGGCCACCGTGTGTGTGTGTGAGGGGTCACGATTACTGCTCGGGCCACCGTGTGTGTGTGTGAGGAGGTCACGATTACTGCTCGGGCCACCGTGTGTGTGTGTGTGTGTGAGGAGGTCACGATTACTGCTCGGGCCACCGTGTGTGTGTGTGAGGGGTCACGATTACTGCTCGGGCCACCGTGTGTGTGTGTGTGTGTGTGTGTGTGTGTGTGTGGGGGGGGGGGGGGTCACGATTACTGCTCGGGCCACCGTGTGTGTGTGGGGGTCACGATTAATGCTCGGGCCACCGTGTGTGTGTGGGTGTCACGATTACTGCTCGGGCCACCGTGTGTGTGTGGGTGTCACGATTACAGCTCGGATCACCGTGTGTGTGTGTCACGATTACTGCTCGTGCCACCTTGTGTGTGTGTCACGATTACTGCTCGGGCCACCGTGTGTGTGGGTGTCACGATTACTGCTCGGGCCACCGTGTGTGTGGGTGTCACGATTACTGCTCGGGCCACCGTGTGTGTGGGTGTCACGATTACTGCTCGGGCCACCGTGTGTGTGGGTGTCACGATTACTGCTCGGGCCACCGTGTGTGTGGGTGTCACGATTACTTCTCGGGCCACCGTGTGTGTGTGGGTGTCACGATTACTGCTCGGGCCACCGTGTGTGTGGGTGTCACGATTACTGCTCGGGCCACCGTGTGTGTGGGTGTCACGATTACTGCTCGGGCCACCGTGTGTGTGTATGGGTGTCACGATTACTGCTCGGGCCACCGTGTGTGTGGGTGTCACGATTACTGCTCGGGCCACCGTGTGTGTGGGTGTCACGATTACTGCTCGGGCCACCGTGTGTGTGTATGGGTGTCACGATTACTGCTCGGGCCACCGTGTGTGTGTGTGTGTCACGATTACTGCTCGGGCCACCGTGTGTGTGTCACGATTACTGCTCGGGCCACCGTGTGTGTGTGTGGGTGTCACGATTATTGCTCGGGCCACCGTGTGTGTGTGTGTGGGTGTCACGATTATTGCTCGGGCCACCGTGTGTGTGGGTGTCACGATTACTGCTCGGGCCTCCGTGTGTGTGGGTGTCACGATTACTGCTCGGGCCTCCGTGTGTGTGGGTGTCACGATTACTGCTCGGGCCGCTGTGTGTGTGGGTGTCACGATTACTGCTCGGGCCGCTGTGTGTGTGGGTGTCACGATTACTGCTCGGGCCACTGTGTGTGTGTGTGTGTGTGCGTCAGTCACGACTACTGCTCGGGCCACTGTGTGTGTGTGCTGGGGCATCACAATTATTGCTCTGGCCACTGTGTGTTTGCGGTCACGATCACTGCTCGGGCTTTTCGTGGATTGTGTAGGGAGGTCACTGTTACTACTGGGGATGATATATGAGACTGCACAGTTTGATTGTAAATTGGCCATGTATGTGCAGCTAATTTCTGATCTGGATAATATTTTCCTCCAGCAGGTTTTAGGGTATTTTGTAGCTTCCAAATTGTATAGTGTGCACACATAATGAAAGAAACCAGTCAGGCAGAAGTCATCAGCCTTGAATCTCGACCAGCTCTCTCTCGAGTTACATAGCCTCGGGTTTTTTATTGAAACACATGATACCTGCCCTTTATGGGCGTGCAACAGATTACATCAGTAACATATACATATTCTTATTCGCTGGGTTATATAGAATTCCCTGCCTCCCTGCCCACCTTCTCTCAAGTCCAGTGTAGTGTGGACTTTGTCCTCTTAGCATGCAGTGTAGCTGAAGGAATTTCTGTGTACGTGACAAGTCATTGTTTAAATAGTTTCTGTGTTATTTAAGAAGTTTCTGTGTGGGGGCAGGGCTGGGGAAACATCCAAGATGAACACAAGCAATACATATAGCACTGTGATTTAACTCTTTCCTTATGTAGCAGAACTCCACATTTGGCTGAAGTCACAAAACACACATCTTTCACCATGCCATTGTCCAGCAACTACCATAATGAAATTATGCAGTCATTAGCCTCTATAGAGTCAAATCACTACAGCTGCGTAATATTTCAAGTTCATTACAAATCAATAGACATTTTACGCTAACTAATCATCATGTCTATCACAATCCCCCCTTAAAATGTCTATTCTCTAACTCTCCGTCAAATTTTCACAGTTCTCGGCACGTGAGCCTATAACTGGAGCGCGTTGAAAGTTCGATTTAGGGTCTCCAAGGCGGTGTAGGACTTGTCCACTCCTTCTGGGGATGCATCCAGCAAACTCATTGTGGGAGCGGCTTTTTCCAGCGACAGTTTCACAGGTCTCTCTGACACGGGATAACACAGCAGACTAGAACGGGAAAGATAATCAGTGCACATACAACAGCGACGCCCATCTGAGCCAGGATCCTTTGCCACCCGCTCATCCATGGCGAGTACTGGTCCCGAAGGTTAGCTCTTTTTAGTTAGTGCGGTCAGCTTCTTAATGGCAACTGCGTCTTTACCCGCTGGTCACGTGTCGTCTGGGATGTAGATACAACAAGTCTCCCCTATCATCTTATAGACACTCCCCTTTTTAGCTAAAATCATATCTAAGGCTATTCTATTTTGAAAAGTCAGTCGGGGTAGGTCCTATTGGTCGACTAGTCCCTATAAGGCATCTCTAGTATAATTTATAAACCGCTGCTAATTATAATAAACATAATTAATCCAGTCAACATTTTTTTTACCAAAATGATCAGAAAAAAAGGACTCGAATCTAGCTTTAACTTGGTCTCTAATTTTTAAAACTCGTCAGGTACCCCCCTTGGCTGTCCTATGACGTCAATGTACACGTGTAGGTCAAAACTACCACCAGGAGCCTCTCTTCTCACTCTAGTGTAATGTTACAATACTAGTAGTGAGCACAGGTACGCACGGCGTGGAACTCCCTGATCTTCACCCACACCAATGTCATTTCTGGAGATAGCCCTGAAGGTGGACACGTCCAGGCCGCCAACACTGACCCTACACTACCTAGTGACAAGACTGGAAGGAACCGCCATACCTATGCGGAAAACAAGGATAGACCAACATGACAGGATAACCACAGAACACAGCAGAGTTGGATCGAGATAAAGTAACTATTGGGGGGTAACCTCATTGTCCTCAATGCTGTCCGACAGGATGTGGAGGAGCAGAAGGGCTTTACTAAGGCACACTCCCCTGCCCAATTACCTTCCAGGCGGGTCCTTACCTCCTGTCTCCACAAAGCCAGTAAACGTCTCCCTCCACCCTGCCCATTTGCCTGGCAGGTGTAGTTTACAGGGTAGTCAGTAATACTCTCTCCGGTGCAAAACACTTAAAGGGGTTGTCTCATGAAAGCATGTGGGGTTATGCACTTCTGTATGGCCATATTAATGCACTTTGTAATATACATCGTGCATTAATTATGAGCCATACAGAAGTTATTCACTTACCTGTTCCGTTGCTGGCGTCCTCGTCTCCATGGATCCGTCTAAAATCGCCTCTTCTGGCGATTTTAGACGCGCTTGCGCTGTGCGGTCTTCTGTCTTCTGAATGGGGCCGCTCGTGCCAGAGAGCAGCTCCTCGTAGCTCCGCCCCGTCACGTGTGCCGATTCCAGCCAATCAGGAGGCTGGAATCGGCAATGGACTGCACAGTGAAGATCCCGGCGGCCATCTTACTAAGGTAAGTAAGAAGAAGGAAGAAGTCGCCGCAGCGCGGGGATTCGGGTAAGTACTACCCGTTTTGTTTTGTTTTTAACACATGCATCGGGTTTGTCTCGCGCCGAACGGGGGGCCTATTGAATAAAAAAAAAACTTGTTTTGGCGTGAGACAACCCCTTTAAGTAGTTATAGAGTATTCCTTCTTCCACTTCTCACAAGCAGTGCAATTAGCGGAAATGTTCGTGAAGAGACTAAGAAACCACTCTTCAGCATCTACAGGGAGATTTAGGGGGACCATCCCCAAGTGCAGTCGGGCACTACCGCACACGCAACAGTTAGACTTATTGCTCCTGTTAGCATTGTACCTCATCAACTCCAACCAGAGATTCTGGTCAGAGTAGCCAGTCGCTACTGTCAAGGTGTCCTCAAAAGGTAGGGTCGGCTATGATCCTCATGTTCGTCAAGGTCTTTATCTTACGGCAGAGGGGGTTAATTATGGGCACGGGACTAAGTGAAGGCTTCCATTTGGGTGCATCTACCATATCCCTTATTTTAAACTTCCCTAAGGGATCTGTCCTCCCATACCGGTATGTCCCCAAACTGTAAGTCCCCCCCCGTCCCCCGGGCTTGGATTTTCCATGGTTAGTGTAAAAACCGTATTAAAACCAAGCAACATACTAAGTTCAGCCTTCCAATACCTGCTCTCATTATTCTCAAGGAGGTTTATACGACTAATTAGGGATTTCCCGCTCTTATCTTTCTTATTTAAGGCACTTCGCGGTTTATAGGACCAGTCTGTTCCTGCATTCCATCCCACTAATCCCCAATAACGGCAGTCTTCTCCCCAGACATTATCAGTGGCGCAAACATATTGTATTCCCCGGGTATATAAGTCATATAACCAGCTGGACTTGGCTAAATCTGGTCCGTGGTGGGATTTTGCGCCTAGACACGGGACCACAGTACAATAGTCGAAGGAATATGCGGCTACTTGAATGTTGGACGAGTTATACCAGAAGGTAACCATACCCACATATTCTTCCGACTAAGGATTCCAGTTGCCACCCTCCTCTCTCACTAGCCCCAACCAGAGTAATGTCCACAGCATGACTAAGACTGGTCTCCAGGATCTGAAGCTTTCTTACAGTATGAAGAGTGGATCCATGTAAGTCTTTCGGCTAGTTTCACAGCTGTGGCAGTAGTCAGAAGCACCTGGTAGGGACCATCAAATCAGGGCTCAAGAGGGTGCTTCCTGAGGAACTTCTTGACACACACCCAATCCCCAGGCTGCAAGATATGTGTCCCAGTGTCTGCCTCTGAGTCTGGAAGAGAACACCTGTGCATAGGCTTTGGTTAGTGCTTTAACAACGGAAATCACATACTTAGTCAACACATCAGATTGTAATTGTAACTGCTGAGGATAGTAGCAACCTAGCCTTGGGGCTAGCCCAAACAATCTCGTAGGGAGATAATGCATGATTCCCCCCCCCCCCTTTCCCCCCGGGCTCATATCTAACACTGAACAGGGCTATTGGATGACAGTCTTTTCAAAGTGGCGTCATTTTTAAGTATCTTGCATTTTAGCGTGCCACTAAGTCTCTCCACCTTTACACTACTCTAAAGGTGGTATGTAAAAGGCCTGGGATACACCCAGAGCAGACATGACATGTTACATTCACCTGCGAAGTTTGTACCTCTGTCTGACTCTGAATCACTTCTGGTACCCCATATTCACAGTTTACCTCGTTCATGAGCTTCTTTGCGGTTACCTACTTGTTTGCCTTGGTAACAGGGTCGGCCTCCAACCTGCAAAGACATCAACAACAACAAGCACATATTCATACTTCCCAACAAGTGGGAGCTGAATGTAGTCAATTTGCAATCCCTGAAATGGGTAGAGTGGTCCCGGCAAGTGTGATGTGGCAAATTTACTTCTGCCCTGTCTCACCTATGGCATAGATCATGCTAAACTGGACAAATGATGCAGCAGCTACAGAGAACCCCGGAGTCGCTCGTCCTCTTTCAAGCGTCAACGTCATTGCTGCTTTACTAGGTGGGTCTTTCCGTGCGTCAGCTGGGCCATCATGGGATACAGGAACTGTGGTAGGCAAGTGCTGTTGACTGTTCACCATACGCTGTCCTGTTTCTGCTGCTCCCATATTAGTCCGTTTATCCTTTCCTTTCTTGCCGGCTTGTAACTGTAAATTCTTTAGCATATCAAAGTCCAAATTTTGTCAATGTCCAAAGTTTTTGCCACTGACTCATGCTGTCAGTATCTTTTCTTCTTTCTTCCACGGCTTGGGGGCTGCTGCCTTTGCTGTGCTGTCGGCGAGGGTGTCGTCTCTCGCTTCTCCATTGTAGGAATCGGTGCGAACTCTTCACTGCCAAGTAGTAGTAGGGCCTCCATGAGACTCTGCACCGCTGCACCATTCTCAATTGGTTGTCCTGCTAAGGTAAAAAACTGTCTGGCTTTCCATATTGGGCTGTAATCATGAGCTATGCCAGATGCATACCAGGAGTCAGTGTAAAGGGTTGCCGTCTTACCTTTCGCCACTCTACACGCCTCAGTGAGGGCCTTCAGTTCCGCTTCTTGTGCTGAGACATGCAGAGGCAGAGCTTCTGCTTCTAGGACATCTTGTTGTGCGACCACTGCATATCCAATGTGGAGTCATCAATCCTCACCCTGGTACCATCTGCAAAAAGCTCAACATATGTATTGTCAACAGAGGTTCCAGTAACTGTTTGCATACCTGCAGTTTCTTACTGTATTAGTACTAAATAATCATGTTGATGTTCTATTTCACATGGATCAGAATCTTGTAGCACAAAATCATTTATTTCCTTTTTATTCTATTTCATTTATTTATTTATTTATTTTAAAAACCCAATAGCTGATCTATAACACCTAGATCATCTATGACCCAGATCACCTATGCCTCCCCCTTTTGAACCGGAATACTCAATGGAAAAAAGAATAATTGCGTTTAAACTAGTACAACGTTGAAAAAGGAAACCAAGAGGCACAAAAACAAGCACTTTGTAGGTCAAGGTGACATTGTATGCAGCATAGTCTGAGCGAAAATATCCTTTAGATTTTTTTTTTTCCTTTTTTTCAGGTCGCAGTTAGCATTTTTAACACAAGGGGGCGCAACACAAGCAAAATTCATAGTCACCCAGTGAAATAGTATTTCAGGGAATTTCAATGTTTAACTTTCACTCTCCTGTCGGAATATAATTATAGCTTCAGTGTAGACTGACACTAGAATACACAAAGACATAAGGAAAAAAACTAAATACGGATGAATTGACATCCTACTCTGAGCAATTCAGTTCCTCTTTCTCACATAAAAACCAAAATTACTTCATCAAATTGCGTGAAAAAGTTTGCTGGGTGACTATAGTGAAATTATTCCATCTGTAGGAGGCTTCCTTAACATCATCTGTCTGAACAGCCATTGGAGAAGCAAGCAGTGGAAAACAGAGCCCCTGGGAACACACCATGAGAGGGCGTCCCCTGCTCATGGGTCCCTGGCCTCTGTCCCCCCATGCATCAACTCCAATCTTCCATACACTATAAACCAACTTAGTCATCTACTATGTCCAAAGCTGCATCTTCACAAAGAACAAAGGTTTGTTTCCCTGAACATATCACACATCCAAGGTGGCCACATTTTGGAGTGTTACAAAGTCTGGTCAAACAAGACCTTACTTCAGACAATCATGATGTTCGCACTGGATACAGTGGCATTGGGGAATGTAGGCCTCCCAAGTGCAGCAAAATGGCCGCCAGAGGCAGAAAGGGGCGGGGCTACAAAACTCCCAGGTGAGGTAAGATGGCTGCTGGAGGAGGAAGGGGCGGGACTTAGTCCTGTCCCTGATTGGAATGGCCGGAAGTAACATCACACACCCTGAAAGTGAGCACATGGGGGAAGTCATTTCAGGGTGGGGGGCACGGCTCACCACACTTGCTGCAGAGTCACACTGTGTGGGGGTTTTAAAACATTACAAGTGCGGCCGCCATTATAGGGATGGGCTATAGTCAACACAAAGGCATTACATTGTTCATGTTACAGGCAATACACATCCCCCACTACACTCTTTCCTCTTCCCCTCACCCAATTATGCTTGTAAATCCCTTTCCTATATTACACAACCTCCTAGCAATCTAAAACACCTTTTCTGTCTGCTGGGCCTCCCTGCTTATCTTCTGAAAACTTTCCTGATCCTTTTCTTTGTAAAACGTTTCTACATGTTTTGCATATTCCAAAACATCCTGCACTGATCCTGTCCTAAGGGTAACCATGTACCTCGTTATATAACCTTCTGTTTCCTTCTTTACTCCACTTACAAATGCATTCTTTAATGACTGATTATATGCAACGTTAGGATCATCTCTCTCTCCCTGATTATCCCATGGAAGGGGTCTACCATCTCTTCTTATATCCCTCGCAAATCACAATCCACATTAATTCTATAACGCCAAACAGACGGGAGAGACGGGATTACTGGAGAATACCCACAACGGCTCAAGGTATATATCTCACCTACCTTTGCAACAGCCCACCCTCTACTAGTAATCCGCAACAGCACTCCCTGCACACAGTTTGGACAGGACATTTAGCTATACACAGAGACTGACAATTATATTCAGTGACCAAGACCTCAACAATATCCGGAGATTTCAGCCGTCACACCACGGCTATAATTCCCGCGTATCCTTTTTCACATATGAGAACATAACCCGCTCGATCATACCGGTGAATACGCGTATTTTAAATCTACCTGACCTCACACTATTACCTAGGAGTATGCGCCCTCAAAGCGTATAGGAACACAGACTATGTCCTGCTATACACTCAAGTCCGCCTGTCTACGCACATTAACCCTCACAGAATTTGTGTCTTGGTCTTGTACACACAATCTTTAACGGTCTCAGACACAGCAAACAGAATACCCCTAGGCAGGTTACACGGTGGTTTTCGGGTAGACAGAACTAGAGTTATTACCTGCCTTTCAGTGAAGGTCTAGTCTGGATCAGATATAGGCAGATTAACAGGTAGAAGTCAGCTCACATCGGTAGATTAACATAAAGTAATCTTACCGTGTTCTGTAGATTTTCGGGCCCCTGAGTTTCGCGTGTTATCTGCCGATCTCTATACGTTCCAGACTCTGACTCCTCACAAATCCACCCGCTCACACAGAGACACCAATTGATCTGGATAATATTTTCTTCCAGCAGGTTTCAGGGTATTCTGTAGCTTCCAAATTGTATAGTGTGCACACATAATGAAAGAAACCAGTCGGACACAAGTCATCAGCCTTGAATCTCGACCAGCTCTCTCTCGAGTTACAGAGCCTCGGATTTTTATTGAAACACATGATACCTGCCCTTTATGGGCGTGCAACAGATTACATCAGTAACATATACATATTCTTATTCGCTGGGTCATATAGAATTTCCTGCCTCCCTGCCTACCTTCTCTCAAGTCCAGTGTAGTGTGGACTTTGTCCTCTTAGCATGCAGTGTAGCTGAAGGAATTTCTGTGTACGTGACAAGTCATTGTTTAAATAGTTTCTGTGTTATTTAAGAAGTTTCTGTGTGGGGGCAGGGCTGGGGAAACATCCAAGATGAACACAAGCAATACATATAGCACTGTGATTTAATTCTTTCCTTATGCAGCAGAACTCCACATTTGGCTGAAGTCACAAAACACACATCTTTCACCATGCCATTGTCCAGCAACTACCATAATGAAATTATGCAGTCATTAGCGTCTATAGAGTCAAATCACTACAGCTGCGTAATACTTCCAGTTCATTACAAATCAATAGACATTTTACGCTAACCAATTATCATGTCTATCACAATTTAATACTATGTGGCGCTCCACCTCACCTCCTCTGCAGCCTTCCTGCTGTCGATGCTCCCCCCTCACCTCCTCTGCAGGCTTCCTGCTGTCGGCGCTCCCCCTTACCCCCTCTGCAGGCTTGCTGCTGTCAGCGCTCCCCCTCTGCAGGCTTGCTGCTGTCAGCGCTCCCCCTCACCCCCTCTGCAGGCTTGCTGCTGTCAGCGCTCCCCCTCACCCCCTCTGCAGGCTTGCTGCTGTCAGCGCTCCCCCTCACCCCCTCTGCAGGCTTGCTGCTGTCAGCGCTCCCCCTCACCCCCTCTGCAGGCTTCCTGCTGTCAGTGCTCCCCCCTCACCCCCTCTGCAGGCTTCCTGCTGTCGGCGCTCCCCCCTGACCCCCTCTGCTGACTTCCTGCTGTTGGCGCTCCCTCTCACCTCCTCTGCAGGCTTCCTGCTGTCAGCGCTCCCCGACTTCCTCTTCCCAGCGGTCTGGGCAGGTCAGGCCACTACAGGCTGCTGGGAGCTGGGGAGTGCTGATAGCAGGAAGCTTTTGGAGGATATGTGAATCCTACTGTCCGTCTGTGAGTGAGTTACATGCTCTGCCCTGATCACATGACTTTGACGTCATCACAGGTCCTGTAAGCACACTAACTCAGGATGAAAAACCTGTGATGATGTCACTGTCATGTGATCATGGATGGAGCATGATGTTGACATCATCACAGGTACTTCATCCAGAGTGCTGTGCTGCTTGTGATCCCTGTTGTTTGGGATGAAAAATTTATACAGCAGAGCTGTATGTGTGTGTGTGACATGCATGTAGCAGAGCTGTATGTGTGTGTGACATGCATGTACTAGAGCTGTATGTGTGTGTGACATACATGTAGCAGAGCTGTGTGGCGCACTGTGCCACCAGAAACACTTGCACTATAATTTCCTTACAATTGCTTGTCCTTTTTACAATGACAGATGTAACATCATACGTAGTGATAAGCCCTGCCCCCTGATGTGTTGGCACTTTGTGATAAATAAGGGGGTTTTGGGATACAGTTTGGGCACACAAAGTTTTGCCATCACTACCCTAGGCGGAGAGAGTGCCCTCTAGTTACAGTCTTGGGTATAACATGATAGGAGATCTCTGTACTGTCCCCTCATATACCCTTTGAATAGTTATTAGAGCGCCCCTAGTTACAGACCTGGGTATAACTAGATGATGGGAGATCTCTGTACTGTCCCCTGATATATCTATGCATAGTTATTAGAGCTCCCCCTAGTTACAGTTCTGGGTATAACTAGATGATGGGAGATCTCTGTACTGTCCCCTGATATATGTATACATAGTCATCAGGCTGTCATCTGTCTTCTTTTTAAACTAAATCATCCCAGTTTTGATAACCTCTCTGGGTATTGTAGTCCGCCCATTCCAGTAATTACTTTAGTTGCCCACCTTTGTACCCACTCAAGCTGTGATATGTCTTTCTTGAGTACCGGTGCCCAAAACTGACCACAATATCCCATGTGTGGTCTGACCAGTACCTTGTAAAGAGGAACAACAATGTTCTCGTCATGCGACCTCTTTTGACGCTAGTTGCTCCAGTTAACCCCTTAATGACACGGCCTATTTTGGGCTTAAGGACGCAACGATTTTTGTCGGATTTTCTTCATTTATCAAAAGTCATAACTTTTTTATTTTTCTGTCAATGCGGCCGTGTAAGGGCTTATTCTTTTCGTGGCGAACTATAGTTTTTATCAGTGCCACTTTTGGGTACACAGACTATATTGTAAAACTTTTATTTTATTTTTTTTTATGATAGCAGGGAGAGAAAACACATCAATTCTGCCATAGATTTTTTACAGCGTTAATCATGCAGCATAAATGACACAATCCATTTTTTCTGCAGGCCGGTACGGTTACAGCGATACCAAATTTCTTAAATTTTTTTTTTTTTAGGTTTTCCCACTTTTCTGCAATAAAACCCCTTTTTTTGGAAATCTTTTTTTTTCTCTATAGCTGCATTCAAAGTCCTGTAACTTTTTTTTATTTTTTTTATGTACGGAGCTCTATGAGGGCTTATATTTTGGAGACGAGCTGTAGTTTTTATTGGTACCATTTTGGGGTACATACAGCTCTTTTGATCACTTTTATTGCGTTTTTAGGGAGGCAAAATGCTAAAAATTACCACTTTGCCTCAGTTTTTTAGCGTTTTTTTTTCATGCTTTTTTTCCCGTGCACAGTCAAAAGCATGTGCAGCTTATTGTATGCATCATTACGGACGCGACAATACAAAATATGTGCCATTTTAATTTTTTTTAACCTATGTTTATGCTAATATGAGGAAAAGCATTAAAAAGGGTTTTTTTTTACTTTTTTAAAAAATTTTTTTTTTTTAATTCATTTTTTAAATCTTTTTTTTTTTTACACTATTTGTGTCCCCCTGAGGGACTTACAACACTGCCCTGATGACTGCTGTGATAAGGCTTGGCAGGGCTACTGCCCTGCTATCGCTTATACAGCGATCTCAGGCACTGGCAACACAGGACACCAGTGTCTGGCATCCCATGGCAACAGGCCTGGCTCTCTGCGATTATATCGCGAGAGCCCGGCAACCTCACAGAGGGAGCGCGCTCCCTCTGTGAACTAATCCCATGCCGCGATCTACATAGATCGCGGCAGGGAAGGGGTTAACAGTGGGGGTCGCATATTCGATGCACCCCTGCTGCTGCAGCGGGATAGCACAAGATCACATGTGATCTCGCGCTATCCCCAGGACGTAAGTTTGCGCCCTGTTGCAGAAAGGGGTTAAAGGGGTTTCCTCATTAGGAAAAAAATCAATACTTACCTATTCCTCCCCAGGCAGTCTTCTTACCTCATCCTCTCCTCACCGATCTTCTCCTGGCTCCTCCAGTCCCCTGGGTCACGTCACCTCCAGCCGTCCAGATCCTTTACTTCCTGTTTTGAAGCGTCCATTAGCTGCAGGGAATGCTATGAGTGACGTAGGTTTCACTGCCTAGCAGCGAATGCTGAATCCTCTGCAGCCTGCTTTACTGTACATTCGCGATATCTCGTCGTCACGCAGTCACGCTAAAGCAGGCTGCCGAGGGTTCAGCATTCCCTGCTAGGCAGTGAACTCTATGTCACTAGTGACTGGGTACACTGAGCTGCAGGAAGCAGAATGCCGGCAATGTGTGCTACGTCACAGGAAGAGGAGGATCCGGCCGGCTGGAGGTGACATGACTCGGGAGACTGGAGGAGCCAGGAGAAGATCATTGAGATGAAGATCTGGTAAGAAGGCTGACTGGGGAGGAATAGGTGGGTAAGATTTTTTTATTTTTAATGACAGAATCCCTTGAAGTTTACAGGCCACAAACTTCATGTGTTTTATTTTTTTACAAGATTTTTAGCCGCTCATGTTTTTCACACAATGCTGTTAGTCATGTAGTGGACAGGAGGAGAGCGGAGAAGGGACAATACCTATCGATCCCGCCTCTGTCCTCGATCACTCTGCAGTATTGCAAGCTTAAAGTCGTTAGAATACAGGCTGATTTATACACAGCTTTCCCGGGCTTCTACACGCATGTGAAGCAAAATCTCAAATCATCCACCTGATCCGTTCTATCGCACTCCGGAGCTCTACAATACTCCTACAAATAACGCTGCCACCACCAGCTTTGGCATCGGTAAACTGGAAGCCGAATTATGAACACAATCTTCATCGTTATGGTTTGTTGTAAAATGGACAAGGCTGACTTTTAAATTGCAGATTTAATCTAGAAAAGGCCTTGCAGTGCAATATATCTGATTTGTACAAAAATATAAAAAGGTTGTTCACGGGACATAAGGAAATACAGTAGAATACACAAGACAGATTTTTAAAATAAACTGGTGTAAATAAAAGAAAGTTACCGGATTTGGATATTGGTCCAATGTTCCAATACATGCAGAGTCACTGAAGTGAATGGGACAGCCTTATGCTAAGGCGTATCGGTAGGATCTGACAATTTGTGGCCTGTAGGGTCCCACATTATAAAAGGACCCTCAGAAAACACTCCTTACCCGCCCCCTCTGATGTCACTGGAGAGTAGGGGTGGAGTCCTGTATTCCTGGTGGAAAATCATAATTCCCCGTTTTCAGTCATATCTCGGCGGGAAAGCCCCTCAAACGTGAATTTGGGCCTGGCATGTTCTTAGTCCTGATTTTACATATGGTTTGAGCCCACACACAGCTGAGTTGACATCCATATTTCCCCAGATATGCAGTTCTGGGTGCTCTGAGCCTTGGACCTCAATGCCTGTAGATGTGTTTTGTTCGGCTGGTCAGACCGATTCTGAAAATCTAATTTCATATCTGGCTAAGACCTTCATTCGCTCAAATATCCTTTGTTAAATGATTTCCTTCTGATGTAAAATTGGGCACCAGGATGTCTGCGTGAATCATCCAAGGTGCCAATCCATGCCAGCAGGGGCCTATTTAGCATCTCCTTATCAGTAGTCCGTGGGACAAAGGGCTTCCTGTCCTCCTGTAGATCGAAGGCTTGCCAGATACAAAGGAGAGGAATAAGATTAGAACACTGAAGGATCCCTCTGACCACTAGGATGTAGACTCCTCTGTATAAGACTAGTACGTCCTAGTGGCTGAAGGACTAGATCCCTCTGACCACCAGGATGTAGACTCCTCTGTAGAAGAATAGTAAGTCCTAGCGGCTGAAGGACCAGATCACTCTGAGCACCAGGATGTAGACTCCTCTGTATAAGAATAGTAAGTCCTAGTGGCTGAAGGAGCAGATCCCTCTGACCACCAGGATGTAGACTCCTCTGTATAAGAATAGTAAGTCCTAGTGACTGAAGGACCAGATCCCTCTGACCAGAAGGATGTAGAATCCTTTGCATAAGAATAGTAAGTCCGTGCTGCTGAAGCAGCAGATCCTTCTGACCACCAGGATGTAGACTCCTCTATGTAAGAACAGTAACTCTTAGTAGATGGAGCAGATTCCTCTGACCACCAGGTTGTTGACTCCTCTGTCTAAGAATAATTAGTCCTAGCGGCTGAAGGAGCAGATACCTCTGACAAACAGGATGTAGACTCCTTTGTAGAAGAATAGTAAGTCCTAGTAGATGAAGGACCAGATGCCTCTGATCACCAGGATGTAGAAGATGCAATCCTTTGCAGGGCAGTGTGAGGCTGGAGGGTGCCCCCTGCAGGTTTATTTTGGTGGCCATTTGTATGACCTTCAGGATGTTTTCCATCTGTCATCAGGAATGTATTAGCCGTTCCTCGCTAGTGATATTTCTTATCTCTGTGACGGCAGCGTGTAACGGGTTTCGCTATAGAAGCGGTCGGCCTACTTTCTGCTACAGATTGGGCCCAGACGGGATAGGGCGGTGTAAACTTTACTGAGGTTTGTGCGGCTTATTGGATGCCTCGATCCGGACGCTGGTAAACGTTTAGGTCGTGGAGTCAGTAAGTAATTAGTACAGAAAAGTAATTAGATGGGAATGGCCTCATCTTCTCACTCCTTTTCTGGAGGAGCCACGGGCATGGCTTGATAGGCATTCTGGCAGGACAGCCCCGGGGCGTTACAGAGGGCCCCCGGCTGCCATGACACCTGCACGGCTCCCTGCGATCTCATCCCATTTTAAATGGCGCTATCAGAATTGACAGCTTATCGGAGTTGGTATCAGCCGCAGTAAACAGCCGGCGCTCGCGCTGTATGGAGGGAGATCGACGCGCGTTCATACATACCCTGACGCTGCAGGACGTACATGTACTACCTATAGCACTAAGGGGTTAAAGGATTCCAGCAAATGTTTTTATAAAATTTCCTATTAAATGAATTCCTAATAAAGTATTTCTAAGGTTCTCCCACATTAAATGCTGCTATTAAAAATCCTACTTGTCCCTCACAATACCGGCGCTCATCCAGCTTTATTAGCAGATATAATAGAAATTGTCGTTGGGCGGTGGGGATGAGAAATGGCTGCAGGAAGGGGTTAACGGGAGGCTGTCCGGAGGATTCTGCTGCCCGATGTCACACATACATCCCAACACGCATGTACATTGCAGACATCTATATTGTGCGCTAAAACACTGCAGCGCTTCAGAGAAAACCCTGGAAAAAGCAGCTGAACTTGGAGATGTTGGTTTTTGTGGTTTTTACATTGGTTCATATTGTTTCCATTCAGGTCCCTACAGGACTGATTCATCAAAGATGGAGAAGGACAGAAACAAGATGGCGGAGAGTGTATTCAACCTCACCCTAGAGATACTCCTCCAGCTGACTGGGGAGGTGAGAGACTCTGATGATGTCACATTACATCATTCTTATCTATGGTAATAACAGATGATGTCACTGGAGAGGGGAGAGATTCTGGTGATGTCATATGTCATTCTCATCTATGGTAATAACAGATGATGTCCGTGAAGAGGTGATGGACTCTGTAATTGTCTGTAGTGATATTTATTAATGTCTCCCCATATACAGGATTACACAGTAGTGAAGAAGACCTCTAGTGATGACTGTCGGGCTCCTGTGTGTGATGGATGGGGAAGACCCCTGAGCCCAATCATGGGGCCCCCACTTCACCCCCTGATACATGAGAACATCAATGTACAGAAGATTCTAGAACTCGCCAACAAGATGATTGAGCTGCTGACCGGAGAGGTGACGCTGCAGGGAATGCTGGGACATTATACAGTAACAGCACTGGAGGCTTCTGGGTAATGACTGTATATTGTGTTGTCAGGTTCCTATAAGGTGTCAGGATGTTGCTGTCTATTTCTCCGTGGAGGAGTGGGAGTATTTGGAAGGACACAAGGATCTGTACAAGGAGGCCATGATGGAGACCCGCCAGCCACTCACATCACCAGGTAATGGATGTATGTAGCAGGATCATAGCTGTGGAGGGGTGATGTGGGGCATGTGCCCCTGGTGCTTGTAGGCAGGAAGTGGGGTGTGAGCCAGGCAGGACACTGTGCTAGCTGGATTAGTAGAGCCATTCACTACACAGTTGATTAAAGTCAGTATAATCAGAAGGCCTACATATCACCAATACACATGTAGGCCCCCGGCACACGGGCGGAAATTCCACAGCAGGATTTCACGCAGAATTTACGCCTTTGGAAGCTGCCATAAGATTTTGTTAGAAAACGCAGTCCTATGCAGACGGCCGCCATTTGTCTGCGCGAAATCACGTGTGGAAAACAACTCGTGGTATGCTCTATCTCAGAGCCCCGCACAGAAATGTCACTCCCCGGCTGGCGGCTCCGCTCCGGCATGTGCCTGCTGGCCAGCAGCTGGCAGATCAAAGAGCCTGAGCCGCGCTGGTCCCTGCAGGGGCTCGGGTCGGGTTCCTCTGCGACAATTCTCGCAGCAGGATCTGACCCGGTCGTCTGCAGGCGGCCTTATTAATTGCTGATATGTAAGCATCCCGGTCCTACAGTGACACTAGTCAGCGACTATATGGCGGATGACTGATATATCAAACAGAATGTGTCTACAGAAGATCTCTGCTCCACCAGCCCTACTGCTGCAGTAGCCGGCGGCGGTGCAGGGCTGGAAAGGCGCCTTGGCCCATGCTGCCCCTGTCCCCCCAACCATCTCCACCAGCTCCTCCGCTTTGCATTTAATCCCTGCAGGACCGGAGGAGGAGGGATCTGGCATCACCGGTAAGAGCTGCTAGGTTGTATCTACAAAGTGGATATCCAGCTTAGTGGGACTCGTAAAATATCGTTGTCCGCCTTTATTGTTCTCTTAGTTTCATATTGGTAATTGATAGAACCCCTCTAAATTGGTGAAGGGGTCACCAGTACGGCTATGGCTACATGGAGACTCTGACCACAATACTCTTCTCATTGGGATGTAATGGCGGTCAGTACGGTTGTATCGCAGTTTGCTGTGACCCTACAATTACATGAAGCCCAGCTAGTTTGGACTTCTTGTGATTGTCGGGGCGGGGGGGGGGGGGCAAACTACAAGCCACAATGCGTTCCCCTTCACAGAAGTAGTGGATGGAAGTTGTTTCGTGGATATCGCCTATCTGGGTGTCAGGAAAGCCTTTGTACAGTTTCACATTAACCCCTTAGTGACGGAGCCAAATTTTGAAAATCTGACATGCGTCGTTCAACATAGCATAACTCCGTAAAGGTTTTGCATATCCCAGTGATTCTGACAGTGTTTTTTCGCCACATGTTGTAATTCATTTAGCTGGTAAAAATAGACTGATAGTATTTATGTATATTTATTAAAAGTACCAATATTGGGAACATTTTGAAAAAATTGTCATTTTTTTCACATTTTCAGCTATAATATCTCAAATATGTCCAAGCATACTGTACAAAGTTTTGATGGGATATATAGTTCCACCTGTTTACTTTATTCTGGATGCACGTTTAAAAAACTTGTGTGTTTTTTTAACCATTTAGGAGCCGTACAAATTTAACATTACTTTTCAGCATTTTGAAGAACGCTTTGTTTTCTTACACCAAGCTAAGATTGCAAAGGCTTATAGGTGTCAGAATGATAGATACCCCCACAAATGACCCCAATTTAAAAACTACACCCCTTAATGTATCAGCTGAGGGAGTCAGGAGTATTTTGACCACACAGCTTTTTTTCAGGAATTCAAATTTAAAGACCTATTTTTTTTTCTATAGCGCACATGAAAATGAGGATTGACACCCCAAAATGGATCCCCCTGTTTGTCCAGTGTTCAGAGACATGCGCATTGTGGCCCTAATCTTATGTCTGGATGCACAACGTGGGCCAAAATGAAAGGAGTAGTCGGTGTCTTTCAGAACATAAATTTGCTTGAAGGTGTTTTAGGCCCCATTGCCCACTTGTAGAGCTCTTGAGTGGCCAAAACCATAGAGAAACCCCACAAATGACCCCATTTTGAAAACTAGACCCCTTACCAAATTTATCTAGGGGTGTACTGTGTATTTTGAACCCATAGTTTTTGAATGAATTCAAGGAAAGCAAAAGGAAAAAATTGTGATTTTTCTTTTTTTTTGGCAATTGTCATTTTAGAAAACGCTTTTTTTGAACAGCACGCACATGAATGAAGACTTCCACCCCAAAAGAGATACCCCTGTTTGTCCCGTGTTCAGAGACATGCCCATTGTGGCCCTAGTCTTATGTCTGGATGCACAACGGGGCCCAAAATGAAAGGAGTAATCGGTGACTTTCAGAACAGACATTTTGCATGAAGGTGATTTAGGCCCCATTGCCCACTTGTAGAGCCCTTGAGCGGCCAAAACCATAGAGAAACCCCACAAATGACCCCATTTTGAAAACTAGACCTCTTAATAAATTCATCTAGGGGTGTACTGTGTATTGTAACCCTACAGTATTTTTCATTTTTTTGTCAATTTTTGTCAATTTAAAAACAGTTTTTTTTCGTAAAGCACACACATGAATGAAGACGTTCACCCCAAAATGGACACCCCCGTTTGTCCCGTGTTCAAAAACATTCCCGCTGTGGTCCCAATCTACTTACAGGAAACATGGCGAGGCCTGTAATGGAGGGAACACCGTTGTATTGCAGGGCACAACTGAATAAATTCCAGGCCCCATTGCCCAATTGTACAAAATAAAAATTGACACGTTGAAAAATACATTTCCTGGGCTCCCCGACTCCTGCGCATGTGTCCGGTGTTTTGCCGGTGGTCGCATGTGCAGAATCCGGGAAAGTTCACGGAGAAAGATCGCGTCGACTTGCAAATACGGAGGCCCCCCTAAAAGGTTTCATCTCCTCTCAACGATCACATCAGGGAGGGGAGATGAAGCTTCACCTTTTTTTACTTTTAAGTGATCGCCATTATCCATTGGAAAATGGCGAACACGTGATCAGGAACCGCTCACTGCGGCTCTCCGTGAAATCTCCAGGCTCTCGGCTAAATTTTGTAGCCAGGAGCAGGGAGATTTTGAATTTCCCGGGCAATCTTTGACTTTTGCGAATGCGTCCGCCATTTTGGCGATAGGCGCGTGCGCAAAAGCTAGGGTAAGGTCCGCGGATAAATCCAGGGGCCTTACGTATGTCATTTCATCCTCCCTCATGGATATGATCCGTGGGGGGAGATGAAATGTAAGCTTTTTACACTTTAAATGATCACATGCTGGGTGACATCCCTCTGCTCCTGGCTACACATGGCAGCCAGGAGCAGAGGGATTTTGAATTTACGCCCTGTTGTGGGAAGGGGTTGAAGCCTTATGCTGAGGCGTATCTGTAGGATCTGACAATTTGGGGCCTGTAGGGTCCCACATTATAAAAGGACCCTCAGAACGCTCCTTACCCCGCCCCCTCTGATGTCACTGGTGGGTTGGGTCCTGGATTCCTGGTGGAAAATCATAATTCCCTGTTTTCGGTCATATCTTGGCGGGAAAGCCCTCCAAACGTGAATATGGACGTGGCATATTCTTTGTTCTGATATTACATATGGTTTGAGCCCACGCACGGATGGGTTGACATCCATATTTCCCCAGATATGCAGTTCTGGGTGCTCTGAGCCTTGGACCTCAATGCCTGTAGATGAGTTTTGTTCGGCTGGTCAGCCAGATTCTCAAAATATAATTCATATTGGGCTAAGACCTTCATTCACCCAAATATCCTTTATTAAATGATTTCCTTCTGATGTAAAATTGGGCACCAGGATGTCTGCCTGAACCATCCAAGGTGCCAATCCATGCCAGCAGGGGCCTATTTAGCATCTCCTTGTCAGTAGCCGGTGGGACAAAGGGCTTCCTGTCCTCCTGTAGATCGAAGGCTTGCCAGATACAAAGGAGAGGAATAAGAGATTAGAACACTGAATTCATCCAGCTTTCCCAGGGCCTGACAAATGACAACCATAACATGGAAGCTGAGATAGGCCCAAGGCCTGACACAACAATGCCTGACGGCCTGAAGTCTCTACACCACCCTGTGCTACTTATCCAGGAAACTGCCATCCAGAACTCATTATGGTCAACGGGGTCTGTCCAGTACCTTATCCTCTGTATAAGAATAGTAAGTCGTAGTGGCTGAAGGACCAGATCCCTCTGACCACCAGGATGAAGACTCCTCTGTATAAGACTAGTAAATCCTAGCGGCTGAAGGACCAGATCCCTCTGACCACCAGGATGTAGACTCCTCTGTAAAGGAATAGTAACTCTTAGTAGATGGAGCAGATTCTTCTGACAACCAGGTTGTTGATTCCTCTGTCTAAGAATAATTAGTCCTAGCGGCTGAAGGACCAGATTCCTCTTACTACCAGGATTTAGACTCCTCTGTATAAGAATAGTAAGTCCTAGCGGCTCAAGGACCAGATTCCTCTTACCACCGGGATGTGGACTTCTCTGTATAAGAATAGTAAGTCCTAGTAGATGAAGGACCAGATGCCTCTGATCACCAGGGTGTAGAAGATGCAATCCTTTGCAGGGCAGGGTGAGGCTGGAGGGCGCCCCCTGCAGGTTTATTTTGGTGGCCATTTGTATGACCTTCAGGATGTTTTCCATCTGTCATCAGGAATGTATTAGCCGTTCCTCGCTAGTGATATTTGTTATCTCTGAGACGGCAGCGTGTAACGGGTTTTCGCTATAGAAGCGGTCGGCCTACTTTCTGCTACAGATTGGGCCCAGACGGGATAGGGCGGTGTAAACTTTACTGAGGTTTGTGCGGATTATTGGATGCCGCGATCCGGACGCTGGTAAACGTTTAGGTCGTGGAGTCAGTACGTAATTAGTACAGAGAAGTAATTAGATGGGAATGGGCTCATCTTCTCACTCCTTTTCTGGAGGAGCCACGGGCATGGCTTGATAGGCATTCTGCCAGGACAGCCCGGGGCGTCACAGAGGGGCCCCGGCTGCCATGACGCCCGGACGGCTCCCTGCGATCTCATTGCATTTTAAATGGCGCTATCAGAATTGACAGCTTATCGGAGTTGGTATCAGCCGCAGTAAACAGCCGGCGCTCGCGCTGTATGGAGGGAGATCGCCGCGCGTTCATACATACCCCGACGCTGCAGGACGTACATGTACTACCTATAGCACTAAGGGGTTAAAGGATTCCAGCAAATGTTTTTATAAAATTTCCTATTAAATGAATTCCTAATAAAGTATTTCTAAGGTTCTCCCACATTAAATGCTGCTATTAAAAATCCTACTTGTCCCTCACAATACCGGCGCTCATCCAGCTTTATTAGCAGATATAATAGCAATTGTCGTTGGGCGGTGGGGAGGAGAAATGGCTGCAGGAAGGGGTTAACGGGAGGCTGTCCGGAGGATTCTGCTGCCCGATGTCACACATACATCCCAACACGCATGTACATTGCAGACATCTATATTGTGCGCTAAAACACTGCAGCGCTTCAGAGAAAACCCTGTAAAAAGCAGCTGAACTTGGAGATGTTGGTTTTTGTGGTTTTTACATTGGTTCATATTGTTTCCATTCAGGTCCCTACAGGACTGATTCATCAAAGATGGAGAAGAACAGAAACAAGATGGCGGAGAGTGTATTCAACCTCACCCTAGATATACTGCTCCAGCTGACTGGGGAGGTGAGAGATTCTGATGATGTCACATTACATCATTCTTATCTTTAGTAATAACAGATGATGTCACTGGAGAGGGGAGAGATTCTGATGATGTCATATGTCATTCTTATCTATGGTAATGACTGATGATGTCACTGGGGAGGTGATGGACTCTGGAAATGTCTGTAGTGATATTTATAAATGTCTCCCCATATACAGGATTACACAATAGTGAAGAAGACCTCTAGTGATGACTGTCGGGCCCCTGTGTGTGATGGATGGGGAAGACCCCTGAGCCCAATCATGGGGCCCCCACTTCGCCCCCTGATACATGAGGACATCAATGTAGGGAAGATTCTAGAACTCACCAACAAGATGATTGAGCTGCTGACTGGAGAGGTGACGCTGCAGGGAATGCTGGGACATTATACAGTAACAGCACTGGAGGCTTCTGGGTGATGACTGTATATTGTGTTGTCAGGTTCCCATAAGGTGTCAGGATGTCGCTGTCTATTTCTCCATGGAGGAGTGGGAGTATTTAGAAGGACACAAGGATCTGTACAAGGACGCCATGATGGAGACCCGCCAGCCGCTCCCATTACCAGGTAATGGATATATTTAGGATCATAGCTGTGGAGGGGTGATGTGGGGCATGTGCCCCTGGTGCTTGTAGGCAGGAAGTGGGGTGTGAGCCAGGCAGGACACTGTGCTAGTTGGATTAGTAGAGCCATTCACTACACAGTTGTTAATTAAAGTCAGTGTATAATCAGAATTCCTACGGATCACCAATACACATTTACTAATTGCTGATATGTAAGCATCCCAGTCATACAGTGATACTAGTCAGCGACTACATGGCGGATGGCTGCTGTATCGCGCATCAGTAAGAGAATGTGGCTACCGAAGATCTCTGCTTCAACAGACATACTGCTACAGTAGTCGGCGGCGGTGCAGGGCTGGAGAGGTGCCTTGGCCCATGCTACCCCCGTCCCCCCAAGTATCACTACCAGCTCCTGCTCCGCTTTGCATATTGTCCCTGCAGGACTGGAGGAAGAGGGATCTGGCATCACCGGTAAGAGCTGCTAGGTTGTATCTACAGAGTGGGAATCCTGCTTGGTGGGACTTGTGAGCGATGGTGGCCAATAATATATCATTGTCTGCCTTTATTGTTATCTTAGTTTCATATTGGTAATTCGTAGAACCCCTCTAAATTGGTGAAGGGGTCACCAGTACGGCTACATGGTGACTCTGGCCACAATACTTTTCTCATTGGGATGTAATGGCGGTCAGTACGGTTGTATCGCAGTTTGCTGTGACCCTACAATTACATGAAGCCCGGCTAGTTTGGACTTCTTGTGATTGTTGGGGCGGGGGGGCAGACTACAAGCCACAATGCATTCCCCTTCACAGAAGTAGTGGATGAAAGTGGTGTCGTGGATATCACCTATCTGGGTGTCAGGAAAGCCTTTGTACAGTTTCACATAAAAATGAATCTCTGAGCTCTTATTGGCTGCAGTCCCTGTGACGTCCCACAAACCGGGCGGGACTGCAGCTGTAAACTGAGACCGGAGGGGGGACATAGCACCATGGTGGGACACAGCGGGAGGGGGGAGAGGTGAGTATATGACAGTTGGTTGTATTGCTCAGTGGGGAAGGGGTTGCCCCCAGATGGTACCACTAGGTATTTATTATATAGTTTTTGGTATTATTACCCTCATTTAGTGCTTGTATTAAACTCTATAGAACCTATTAATAAAGTTATGTTTTACTGCTACATTTAGTGATTTACCAGCATTATTTGCACATCATCTCTCGGTGGTAACCCCCTCCCCAGTAATGCTTCAGCTCCGATAACTGAACATCATTAACCCCTTAATAACGCTGCCCCCTTTTTTTTCTCCAGTTTTGTTTTTTCCTTTGCCCCTTTTAAAAAATTGTAACACGTTTTATTTACCCATCGACGTCACTGTACGAGGGTTTGTTTTTTGCGGGACGAGTTGTATTTTTCAATGGTTTTATTTAACGTACCGTATAAGGTACTGAAAAACTCTTTATGAAATTCTAAGTGGCGTTAAATGAAAACAAACCGAGATTCTGCCTTTTTTCGTCTTGTTTCTACGGCGCACAAACCTTATTCTATGGGTCAGTACGATTACTACACCAAATTTCTATAGTTTTTTTTCCTTTACTGTACTACTTTTATTTTTCTCAAAGACATTTGGTTTCTTTAAATTCTTTTCTTCCGCCATCTTCTGCTCCCATTAACTTTTACATTTTCCATTGACATAGTTGTCCGCGAACTCAGCTTTTGCGAGATGTCCTGTAGTTTGATATGAACGACCACTTGTCTGTGAATATGGTGGTGCCATCGCTCCGCCCCCTGGTGATGTCATTGAAGTTTTTACAACATATGTAAAACAGTCTTACCGACAGAAGAACAGCACAGTTAGGGCTCTTGAAAAGTGGATGACAAAAATAATAAAATTAGAATAACACTGATCTGCTATTATGTCAGACACAACTCAGCAGTCCTGACAGAACACACTGACCTACCACCACCACAGAGATCCGGTGGGCTAAAGGACCTGTGGTGATGTCACTGCTGTGGGAGGAGCCAAGCTGTGTTTGTCTTCTGTAATAAGCTACTGTTTGTGTGATGTGCCTCCAGAAACGCTGGGACTATAATGTCCTGGTAGTAATAATTAATAGTCTTGGAATACATACAACGTTTTCCTTTTAGTCATTTTTATTGGGTTTTATAATAAAGTTGACACATTTGTTGGGTTAGAATACGGTTTCTGTACCGTGACAGAGAGCTCTTAAACATGCGATACATTGTTGAACAGTAAAGAGACTGATGCTCCTTCTTACAAAAGTAATAGCTGCTGGGGAATGTAGTTCATCACCGGAGTACTAGATATCAGCTATAGAAACTTGTTGGTACAACTTCAAGGCTTTTACCTTATGGCTAAAGGATCTGTTAGGGGAAGGAGGGGGTTTAAGACCTGGATATATGAAGGGTGGGATGTGAAGGGGTTTGTATGCTAATTGAGGGGTGATTTGTCAGCAAATGTCCCATTTGGATATAAGGGATCCAATGTTCTGCTTTGGACTGGCAGTATTGTTTCGTAGGTGCAGCTAGATGAGACTATAGAAGAAATTTCATTTAATGAAAGAAATTCTGGAGCTTTTCCAGTTGTGCGCCATTGTAAGATGAGTTGTGTGTAGTATATGGCCACCCAATGGGAAGTTATCTATCCCTAGCAGTAGACGCGCAAAATCCAGTTTGCTTTTAGTTGCGTAGAGGTGGAGGGTTTCTATCATGTTAAACACCTTTTTCCAAAGGGTGGAGATTAGAGGGCAACTTCAAAAAAAATGGAACAGTGATCCTATTTGTCCACAGTTTCTCCAACAATGAGGGGATGCACTGCTATAGATGTATGAGGTCTACGAGGGGATGCGCTGCTATAGATGTATGAGGTCTACGAGGGGATGCACTGCTATAGATGTATGAGGTCTACGAGGGGATGCGCTGCTATAGATGCATGAGGTCTATGAGGGGATGCGCTGCTATAGATGTATGAGATCTACGAGGGGATGCGCTGCTATAGATGTATGAGGTCTACGAGGGGATGCGCTGCTATAGATATATGAGGTCTACGAGGGGATGCGCTGCTAGAGATGTATGAGGTCTAAGAGGGGATGCGCTGCTAGAGATGTATGAGGTCTACGAGGGGATGCGCTGCTAGAGATGTATGAGGTCTACGAGGGGATGCGCTGCTAGAGATGTATGAGGTCTACGAGGGGATGCGCTGCTATAGATGTATGAGGTCTACGAGGGGATGTGCTGCTAGAGATGTATGACGTCTACGAGGGGATGCACTGCTAGAGATGTATGAGGTCTACGAGGGGATGCGCTGTTATAGATGTATGAGGTCTACGAGGGGATGCACTGCTATAGATGTATGAGGTCTACGAGGGGATGCGCTGCTATGGATGTATGAGGCCTTAATGGAGTATAGTACAATCTGACCAATAATTTATAGTACTGTTCATGGTCGGATGCGCATCATGTAGATTTTACAGCCCATTTTTGGTCGGTTTGCCATTCTTGTAGGCTGAATTGCCTTGAGAGGTCCATTTCCCATTCTAGAAATGATACTTTTTTTTTCTTCGAAACATATCAGATAAAAATTCATAGATTTGTTGTGTCTGATTCTTGTATTGGTTAAGGGGATTGGATATTTGGTCTTTTAAAATCGTTGGAATATTGATTTGCCTGGCCGGGTGCGAAGAGGTTTTCTTACTTGGAGGAATACATAAAACTCGGAAGAGGGAATTTTATATTTTTCCTGGATTGAAGAGAATGTTGTCAATTATCCGTTCTAGTAAATCTGCTGCCGATTTAATCCCAGTGTTTGACCGTACATCGAGGGAGATTTCAGGGATCAAAAACTAAAATGTTGACCGGGGGATTGGAGGAATCTGGCTATCCTGGGGAAGGAGGTCTTTTTGAATCCTGTTCTCCACCCTATTAAGGTTGCCTGTAGTGGGGGAAGGTATGAGGAGGACAAGTGAATGGGGCGGCTGGAGAGGAACCGGAAAAAGGGTTTTCAGTCTGAGATTTGTGCAAAGTGACATTCTACTGATGGCCATGTGTCGGGATGAGTAGCACATAGGTGTTTGCTTTGATTTGATCAATCAAAAATGATTTGTGGTAGTTTTGGAGGTTAGGTAGGCTTAGGCCACCATGTTTTTTATTTTTGATCAAGAGAATGCAATGTGGGGTTTTGCTTTTTGCCAAATGAATGAGTTCATTTGTTTGTGGAGGGAAGCGCAGGTTGTGATCGGGATGGGTATAGGGAGGGTCCATAGATGATAGAGGATTTTAGGGAGTGTAACATCTAATATAGTATAATCCTGTCCATCCATCCCAACCCCAAGGAGGCTCGTCTGTCCAGTTATTCTTGTATGGATTTTATTGGGTGGGGGAAGTTGGCTTTAAGCTGGTTTGAGGTGTCAGGCAGTAATACAATGCCAAGATAGGGAATCGAGTGGGGACTCCACTGGGATGGGAAATTGGATGACAATTGTTGTGCTTTGTTATGTTAATCCCCTCATCAGAGATTTTGAAGACTTGGCTTTATAGTTAGGATAGTGAACCACAATTTTGCAATGTTTTGACGACATAAGCTAATGATGACTCTGGTTTAGTGAGTGCTAGGATAACGACGTCTGTGAAAAGGCTTATTTTCCCAGTCGTCTCCACAACAGCACCACCTGAGATAGCCTCCTCCTGATAGGACAGGAAACGCCGAGAGGTTAAAAGCTCCCCCCTCTCCCATCTTCCTCAGTGTTCTTCCTGTCCTGCCAGGAGGCAGGATCACAGAGAGGCGCTGGTGGAGCAAAAAAGAAAGAAGACTTACAATGGGTCGGGTGGACAGTGGTTGTCAGCCTGTCCCCCCTTCCTGAGGATCGACTCCTGGGATGCCACATAGGGTGGTTTCCCCAGGCCAGATTCCTCCCACAGTGGCCCATGGGGGCCTTAAAGTGGGGGTCATAGGCTTCCTCCTCCGTCCTGAGTACAGACTAGTGCCGGTATAGGGGCCGGCACAGCGCTCTCCACCTTCCTTAAGCATGACGCTGAGGGACGAAGGGCGTCGTCATGTGAGCAGCATGATGACATCAGCTTGGCGGCGTCTTGTGACTCGTGGATGGGGCGTGGCTAGGCGCAAGAAGCGCCAAATTAAAAAAGAAAAAGGGATTTAAAAAGAAATCTGACAAGACTTGCTGGACGCTAAACTAAGCTGTGCTGCTGCAGGCTTATTGTCTCAAGGTGACTGTGGTCCAGCATCGGCATAGCCAAACTAAGAAGGAATTGGGCAGTTTTATTGAGGACGTTAGGAAGCTGAGTAAAGAGGAGGTCCGTTCAGCTCTGACATCACAGACAGTGCAGCCGACGGCAGCATCCGTGTCCAGGCACCCTTATAGTCCAGAAAGATATTCTGAAACAAGTTCAGTAATTTCGGACTTTGAAGAGCAGCCAGCTCCTGAGCAATCCTCAGACGAAGACTACTATAAAAAATATTTGTTTCATCAAGAGACCTTTCAGAGCTCATAAAATCTGTGATGGAGGAGCCCAGGAAGCCTCGCACAATTCTGGAGGAAATGATCGGAGGACTAGGGGAAAGGCTTAAGCATACTTTCCCAGTCCATGGAAATATATCAAAGCTAATTCAGAAGGAATGGAACAAACACGACATGGGGTCCTTTTCCACTCGTGGGCGTCAAAAGGCGCGATCCATTTGAGGAGGTGGTGTGGGCAAACTAGGAGGAAATACCCAGGGTGGATGTGTTCATAGCCAAAGTGGTAAAGCGCACAACACTCCTGTTTGAAGAATGCCACATGATTGAGGTACCCTATGGACCGCAAAACGGCCCGGGGTAACGGCCACTTGTGTGGTTAGAACCCTGGGGGTATGGTTGGAGCAATTGGCGCTTCATTTATCCAACAAAAAAGCCCTTAAAAGCACCTCCCTTCCACCATTCTTTACTGTCTTCCTGTCCCTACGGTGGCCAGATGCAAGCGCCAGGGAGATCCACTTACCGGAGGCACGTAGTGCCAAAGATCCCCTGGAGGGAAGAGGTCGGGGCAGCATACCTTTGTAGTCCCTGCATCTCTGACCTGCGCCACCACGGAACCGTCAGCCGCCGAGTAGTGCAGGTCTCTGTGAGCCGGTCGGCACTTTTCGGCTGCCGCGATCAGGTAGTTCCTCCTGGCAGGGGAATGGCAGCGGTGGCCTCCCTGGTCCTCAGCGCGCGTATCGGTGACGTCATCTGGTGTGGTGACATCACGCGCACAACATAAGGGGCGTGGGTACCGGCGCAGACCCGGAAATGGCGCCAATTTCAAACAAACTTCTTCATAAAGCAGGCTCTACTCCTATAGAAGTTATCCTGCAGCTGCGAGAAGTGCCTCAGCATGTCTACACATGACAGCTCAGCACGAGATGGAGAAACAGATACTCTACAAACCGTGAGTGGCTATATGCCAAAAAATCGAATATGCAAACTTGCCATTTTTGATTGCTTGGTTGCATATATGTTTCCTTCTTCCCCTCTCCCCCATTTTTTGTATGGGTTAGATCAGGGGTCCCCAACTCCAGTACTCAGGGACCACCAACAGGTCATGTTTTCAGGATATCCTATAGTGAGAACACCTGTGGCAATGTCTGAGGCACCGACAATAATTACATCACCTGTGCAACACTGAGGAAGTTCTGAAAACATGACCTGTTGGTGGTCCCTGAGGACTGGAGTTGGGGAACACTGGGTTAGATGGATAAGAAAGGTCCGAAGGCTAAAGCGGACCCCAGGAAAAAATCTAAAAAGTGCGTTATCTGTAGTAAGAGACTAGAGAATAACTACAAAAAACCAGATAAGAGACTGTCCGTCTCAAAAAGAGATTAGGAACCGGCTGGCGTTCGCTCCTGAAGACGTCCGCCTGTATAGAGAAACCTCAAAGGTCAACAAACAGATCACTAAGGTGGCCAAGAAAACTTTTCTACCCTCTGAGGACGCATCTCAGCTCTCGGACCTGATGGACAAAAAGGTCGACTGTCTGATGACGAAGACCTGGGAAGCAACGTCCTTTACCGTCGAAGCTAATATTGCGGCAACATCAGTAGCCAGATCCATGGTCTTATGGCTGAATAGAATGGAAATCTCTATTAAAGACCAGGCTCCCAGGGAAGAATTAGCCAGCTGTCTTCCCCTTCTGAAAATGGCCACTGCTTTACTAGCAGACGCGTTAGCAGAAACCGTTAGATACGGCGCAAAAAAACGCGGCTCTCAGTAATACTGCAAGAAGAGCATTATGGTTAAAACCATGGGCAGCAGACGTAACGTCCAAAAATAAACTCTGCGCCATTCCGTTCCAAAGCGAATATATGTTCGCGCCCGTCTTGCATAAGATACTTGAGAAAGTGGGAGCCAAAAGCAGGGCCCTTCCAGACAGGAAGTCCTATAGGAAGCCATCCTTTCCAAGGAGGACATGACAGCCACCTCTAGAAATCAAAGGGAAAACGGGAAGATGGTCGCAACCCAAAGGAGGTCGGTCGGGGTGAGGAAGTCCAACCCATTTCTGACTCAACAGGGGGTTGACTAGCATGTTACCTGGTTCAGTGGCGGGGGATAACATCCAACCCCTGGGTACTTCAGATAAGTGAAACTGGGTATCGAAATTCACTCCCTACCTCCTAAGAGATTCTTTCTTACCTCCCAAGGCTCCCCACAAGAACAGATAAATCTGCTAGAGGGCATCCAGGAACTTAAGGACCTAGGAGTCATTACGCAGGTTCCCGAACACCAAAGGGGTGAGGGATTCTATTCCCCCCTCTTCTTGATCAAAAAAACCAAACGGCTCTATCAGAACCATCTTCAACCTCAAAGCTTTAAACAAATTTATTTCCTACAAGAAATTTAAAATGGAAACCGTGAGGTCCATTGTACCGCTAATAGATCCCGACAGCGTCATGTGCACTATAGACCTTAAAGACACATACCATCACATCCCAATAGCCGCAGTTCACCACAAATATCTGAGGTTCGCTCTGCAGGATGGTGACATAATCTATCATTATCAGTTTATGGCTCTACATTTCGATATCTTGACTGCCCCTAGAGTCTTCACGAAGATAGTGATAGAAATGATAGCTTATTTTAGGCAAAATCAGATTTCATTTTTCCATATCTGGACCATTTTCTGTTTGTATCAAAAACCACAGAAGCCATACGCGCAGATCTGTCCATAGTCCACTCTGAATGATTTAGTGTGGATAATAAACAAACAAAAGTCTGATCTGATTCCGGGTCCACAGAAGATTTATTTAGTTGTACTCCTAGACTCCCGCATCCAGGAATCTCGGCTTCCACCGTCCAGAAGTAAAGACCTTATTCAATCCGTAACATCCCTATGTCAGGCCACTACAGTGTCCATCAGAGAAGTTATGAAAGTGCTGGGCCTGTTGACAGCCTGCATACAAATAGTCCCATGGGCACAAGCCCATACCCGACAGCTACAACAGTTCATCCTTGCCAGGTGGAAAAAACAACAGACCTCCCTAGACAAGAAGGTGAGCCTGTCCGTCCAAGTTAAATAGTCCCTGCGCTGGTGGACCTTACAGAGTAACCTGAGCATGGGTACCTCTTGGTCACGAGAACCCGATATAGATCTGTCACAACGGATGCTAGCAAAACCGGGTGGGGAGCGCAAGTAGCAGACCTGACCCTGCAGGTAACCTGGTATTCCCGAATAGCCGCATGCTTGTCCAACTATAGGGAATTAAGAGCGATATGGGAGACCCTCCATGCGGCAGAACCCCACTTGAGAGGAAGGCACGTTAAAATCCTAACCAATAACATGACAGCTCTGTCGTTTGTTCGTCGCCATGGGGGAACGCGACACCCACACCTCCAACAACTGGTGGCAAGGATACTTCGGTGGGCGGAATCCACCGTGTTATCCCTCTCAGCCATCAATCTGAAGGGGTCCACAAACCTCATCGCAGACTTTCTCAGCAGACAGTGTTCTTCCAGGAGAATAGTATCTGAGCCAGCAAGCCTTTAATCATCTAACACGCCAGTGGGGAAAACCGCAGATCGATCTGTTCACCACAAGGGGAAATACGAAATGCCGGGACTTCTATTCTCTCAACCCAAGGGACAACTCATACGGAGTAGACTCCCTGTCTCAAAGTTGGGACATGGACTTGGCCTATGCATTTCCCACCTTTCCACTGATTCCATACACCCTCAAAAAGATTCAGGCCAGCCGGGCGGCAGTAATCTTAGTCGTTCCTATGTGGGACAAGAGACCCTGGTATCCCCTATTGAAGGCTTTAGCGATCCGGGGCCAACTTTGACTACCGGCCATGGAAGATCTCCTTTTCCGGGGCCTATTTGGACTACCGGCCATGGAAGATCTCCCTTTCCAGGGCCCACTAACATACACGGGGGTCGAAAAACTGAAACTAGCGGCGTGGATGCTGAAGGCGTGATACTTCAGGGGAAGGGACTTTCACACAAAGTAATTACCACCTTGACCAAAAGCCGTAAACACGTAATCACAGCCATCTATAACAGAGTGTGGAGGAAGTTCTCAGAGTTCTGTAACTTGGATCCAAGCAAAATCCCAGTTATTGATATGCCCATAATCTTTGAATTTGCTGCAGGCGGGCCTAGAGAAAGGCCTTAGCCCAAGAACTCTTAGGGTTCAGGCAGCAGCGTTAGGATCCTATTTGGATTTTCCCTTGGCGGAGTACCGCTGGGTTCGTAAGTTCCTTAAGGGAGCAGACGGACTTCGGCCCTTTATTAGGGAAACTTTTCCTACCTGGGACCTGAATTTAGTCCTAAATAGCTTTTGCAAACCACCCTTTGAACCCCTCTTCCAACTCCCTCTAAGACTACTTGCGCTAAAAGGTTTCTCTCCTAGTCGCCATAACCTCAGCCTGGAGAGTAGGAGAATTACAAGCCTTATGTTATGTGGAGCCACACATGCTGATACAAGATGATAGAATCACGTTTAAATTAGAAAGTAGTATCCAAATTCCACAGAGAGCAGATAATTACCCTGCTCTCTTTTTGCCAAAACCCCTGTAACGACACAGAACAAGAGTTTCACAGCTTAGATGTCAGAAGGGCCGTTCTAACCTATTTAGAGGCTACCCATTCTTTTCGGAAAAATAACAACCTCTTTGTCCAATTTCAGGGGCCGGGCAAAGGAAAGACGGCATCTAAAAGTGCTATAGCGAGATGGATCAAGACTGCCATCCAGGTGGCGTGCAAAGCTAGAGGTCTCGATCCTCCAGGGAAAATCAGAGCCCACTCTACACGGTCTCTCTCCTCATAGGCAGAGAAAGGCCAGGCATCCGCCAAGCAAATCTGCAAAGTGGCCACCTGGTCTAGCCTACATACTTTCATCAAACATTATAGGGTTAACGTCCAGTCGGACCAAGACCTTGGATAAGGATGGAAAGTCCTCAAGGCAGTAGTCCCACCCTAAATCACTTATAATCTGACATTGCTCCATTGTAAATGGGGCCATCGGGATGACGACCTGGAAATATACGAATTACATACCGGTAGTCCTTTTTTTGGGAGTCATCACGACGGCCCGTAATGCCCTCCCTTATAGAATATTTATGTTCTTTTCAATGTAAATATGACCGAATAAAGGTAAATTTTGGTTCCGTAAACATTGTCCACCGTAATAATTTGAAAGCCACTAAAGAATGGTGGAAGGGAGGTGCTTTTAAGGGCTCTTCCTATCCCTACCGAGGTTAGAGGGCAACCTCCATTGTAAATCGGGCCGTCGGGATAACTCCCGGAAAAAGGACTACCGGTAAGTAATCCGTATATTTTTGGACCCCAGCGCAACACTCTGTCCCCTACAAGGGAAAGGGCAAGATGGGCAGATGGAGTTACCCTAAAGGGGGGTAAATGGAGAAGCTTCCTCTTTTAACCCTCATCGGGGGACCCGCCAGGCAAAAACCATGACGCCATCCCAGTCAGGGTGAGACTGGGAAGCTTCGCAGATTGATGGGCCTCAATCTGCGAGAGCTCTTGGATCCCCGAAATTCTACAACACTGATATCGAATAGAGCTGGTATCCCATCCCAAGAGAAAATTCCTGACTACGGGGGGGGGCTCTACACATTAATTGCGATTACTCCAGCAAGGGGTTCGAGACCTACATTTAAAAGCAGTATCTTCAGTACCACAAAAAGAAAAATCCAAAAGTCATTACTCCAGGCTTTTTTTGATAAAGAAATCTTGCGGGAAGTCGCGCAAGATTATCAACCTAAAACCCCTGAAGGCATACATCAGGTATCAGAGATTCAAAATGGAGTCAATATCCTCAGCGGTGAGGCCAGGAAAAAGAGGGGCATATATGGCATTCATAGATCTGAAGGGTGCATACTTCCACGTACCAATCCACGCGGATTCCCAAAAATTCCTCAGATTTGCACTAAACATGGGAAGAGGAACAAAACATTTCCAATTCAGATGCCTTCCCTTCAGGATTTCATCAGCCCCCCAAATCTTCATGAAGATTATAGCAGAGCTAGCGGCCTACTGGAGACAAATCGATCTCGATCGTGCCCTACCTAGACGACATCCTGGTCATAGCAGAATCCAAGGAACCCCTAGCGGAATATCTGGCAATGACCCTTCATCTGCTCCAATTCTTGGGTTGGATAATAAATTGGGAGAAATCCAGCCTGAACGCCAGCAGAGAAAAATTGTTTCTAGGCATCATGCTCAACTCAGAGAGCCAATGCTCCTTCCTTCCAGAGTCAAAGGTCCAGGGAATGAAGCTACTGGTCCAGAAAATCTCTAGGGAAAAAAACCTGTACAATCCGAGAAGCCATGTCCCTTTTGGGGAGCCTGACCTCTTGCATTCCAGGGGTAGCCTGGGCTCAGACGGACAACAGACTTCTTCAAACCGCAATACTTTCAGCCTGGGAAAGGAGGCAGTCCTTTCTAGGGACCAGGATGTGGTTAGAGAATTCAGTGAAGGTGTGGTGGACACCTTCGAACCTGTCGAGGAGAGTTCACTTGATTCAGTATCTGGCTATTTGTGTCACAATGGACGTGAGTGCCTGGGGCTGGGGTACTTATATGGGAGACCAGTTTCTGCCGGGGTCATGGCCCTCAGGGATGAAGGACCAATCATCAAATATAGGGAACTCCAGGCGATTTGGGAGACCTTTCAGCGACTAGGAGAAACCGTACACAACCAGCATCTAAAAATCTTATCAGACAATACCACGGCAGTAGCCCACATTCGGCATCAAGGGGGAACAAGTTTCCCAGCCTTAAAAGATGTTTCACAGAAAATCTTACGCTGGGCGGGAGCTTGAGTACTGTCAATTTCAGCGGCACATCTAAAGGGTGCATTGAATCAGAGGGTAGATTTTCTCAGCAGAAGGCATATAGACCCCTGAGAGTGGTCCTTTTCGCAGGAAGACTTCAAGACTCTGATGGACAGGTGGGGGTCCCCACAGATCGACCTGTTCACGACAAAAGAAAACCTCAAAGTAAAGAACTTCTTCTCCCTCATTCCAGGGGATCAACCGACGGCAGTAGATGCCCTAAACCAGAACTGGGGCAGGGTATTGGTCTATGCATTTCCACCAATCCCTCTAATCCCCGGGGTACTCTAGCATTTCTGTTCCCAGAGATGTACACTAATCCTAGTGGCTGCCTTCTGGCTGGGGAGGACCTGGTTCGGCCCCCTAAAAAACTTAAGCTTACAGGATCCAGTTCTCCTGCCTACCCAAGTGGACCTACTAACGCAAGGGCCTCTGAACCACCCAAACATAGACAGGCTCTGCTCGGCAGCATGGATTTTGAAGAATCCATACTGTTAGGGTAAGGATTCTCTGAGAAAGTAACTCAGACCCTACTGTCTAGCAGGAAAGCAACAACTAACAATTTCTACCAGAAGGTCTGGAAGAAGTATTTTCTTTGGGGTCGGGAGAGGAAATTGCAGGTTTCTTCTCCGGTCATACCCATAATTTTGGAATTTCTGCAGGAAGGCCTGGATATGGGCCCCAAGCAGATTTGAGGGTTCAGATAGCAGCCCTTAGTGTCCTGTTTGACGCCAAATTATCAGAAGTCAAGTGGGTCAGTAGGTTCTTGACGGTGGCAGACAGATTGAAGCCAAGAACCACAAATCTATTCCCTGACTGGAACCTAAATTGGGTTCTCAGGGCTCTGTCTTCAGACCCATTTGAGCCAATAGAATCGCTCCCAAAAAGAATACTAACAGTCTTTTTATTGGCTATTACTTCGGCCAGGCTCTATCTATTCGTCATCCCTTTCTTAAAATCACAGACACAAAGATAGTGTTTAAATCAGATCCAGCTTTTATGCCCAAGGTAGTGTCATCTTTTCATAGGGCGCAGGACGTGGTGATTCTCTCTTTTTCGATAAACCTAGAGACACTTCGGAAAGAGAATTTAACTGTAACAGTACTAGTAGTTTTGCACAGGTACGCACAACGCGGGACTCCCTGACCCTCACCCACACCAATGTCCCTTCCTGGAGGTTGCCCCAAAGGTGGACAGGTCCAGGCCGCCAACACTGACCCTACGCTGCCTAGTGGCAGGACAGGAAGGCACCACCGTACCTATGCAGATGACAACTTACTAGTACTGACAGGCTAGGCAGATTGAATAAACCAACACGACAGGAGAACCACAGAACACAAGCAGAGCTGGATCGAGACCAGGTAACTTCCACTGGAGCAAGACCGAAGTCAGGCACACAGGGAACGGACCCAATAACTAGCAACTGCTATCAGCAACTGCCAGACTATATTCAGGAGTTTCCACCACTTGGGCAGAGACCAATCAAGCCGACTGACCAGAACTCCCAGCCATCCACTATAACTCACAGAGAGCATGCGCGCCTCTCAGAGCAGGCACGCGCACCCACACACAGGAACACAGCGCCACCGCTCGCCGACCTGAACATGGCCGCAACACCATCCCAGAACGCCACGGCGAACGGTGCCACTGCCACCCGGGGTCCCTGACCGTCGTCATGGTTACATTAACTGTCTGGACGTTATAAGAGCAGTCCTGCAATATATCGATGCCACAAGTCAGTGGAGACAGGACGACAACTTGTTTGTCCAATTTTTCAGCACAAATAAGGGTAGAAAAGCAGCAAAGAGCTCCATACCCAGATGGATCCGCCTGGCTATTACAGAAGCCTATAAAGCATTAGATAAAGAGGTCCCCTCGGAACTTAAAGGCCGCTCCACAAGGGCAGTAGCCTCTTCGTGGGCTGAACATAGTTCAGTGTCTGTAGAACAAATTTGTAAGACCGCAATATGGAAAAGGCCGCCTACTTTCATTAAGCATTACAGGGTGGACGTGCGGTTAGATGAGAATTTGACCTTTGGCCATAAGGTCCTCTCAGTGGCAATCCCATCCTGTAAAATGTATTTAGTTGGTACGTCTCAGGTGGTGCTGTCATGGAGATGACTGGGAAAAGGTAGATTATACCTACCCGATAATCGGGTTTTCAGGAGTCTCCATGACAGCCCCCGCACATTATCCCCCCCACACCCCCGAAAGGAAAATATATAATTTAATTTCCATTTATGAAGACATAGATAAAATACCAGTCTTGGTAATAATTTTAGTTAATCTCCTACCCCCGGCAATTCGTTAGAAATCAGTAAGGAAGGTGGGAGAGGGGGAAGCTTTAACCTCTCAGTGTGTTCCTGTCCTATCAAGAGGAGGCTATCTCAGGTCGTGCTGTCATGGAGACTCCTGAAAACCCGATTATCGGGTAGGCATAATCAACCTTTTGTGTGTCATGGGCCCATTCTAATTCTTCCAATGTTTTGATTATTTCTAATGTCCTCTGCCAATGCTTCCATGACAATCCAAAAAATTAAGGGGTGACAAAAGGCACCCTTGTTTGGTGCCGTTTGTTATGTTAAAAGGCTTGGATAAAAGGCCACTGATCAGAACCATCGCTGAGGGGGAGGAATATAGGCCTTTGCTGGCCTGGAAGATGGGGCCTGCAAACCCAAATGTCTGCAATGCTTGAATCAGATATCCCCAATGGACCTTGCCACATGCCTTCTCTCCATCCAAGGACAGCCACATCCACCAAGTCCATCAGGCATCTAGTACCTTTTGGGCCCTGGCAATCCTCTTTGACCAAACTAGACATCAAGGGAAATAGTCTGTTTGCTATTACCTTGGCATATAGCTTCACATCTGAATTTAAAAGAGAGATGGGGTGATAATTATTTGGGGCATTTGGCTATATGCCTTTTGTATATATTTGTGCTCTTTAAGCACTTGCTGCATGCTTGAGAAAGATCACATAGGATCGAAACGTTGCAGTGCAGTTTTTTAAGCTGAGGAATAAAGAAGTTTTATTATAAAGAAAAATCCAGGAGTGCTGATCTGTCCATTGATTGTCTGCAAAGTTCTATTTTGGATCCTGGGGTCCGGATCTACTACTGGATCGTGCACTTTTGGCTTAAGTATGCCTTTGTAATACATTTGGTTGTGCTGCTATCTACTCATCACGTTTTACAGCTTAAAGACACGTATGATCACGTCCCAATAACTGCCCCCCACTACAAATATCCAAGTTTTGCTTTGCAAATGGGTAATGTAATTCGTCACTATCAATTTAGGGCTTTGCCCTTTGGTATCTGTACCGCCCCTAGGGTATTCACAAAAGTAGTGATAGAAATGATAGCCTACTTTAGGAGAAAACAAATCCTTATCTTCCCCTATCTGGATGATTTCCTGTTGGTGTCAAAATCAGTGGAAACTATATGCCCAGATTTGTCCATAGTCTTGTCCACGTTGAGCGACTTGGGATGTGTAGTAAATAGACAAAAATCAGACCTGATCCCAGGTATGCAGAAAATATATCTAGGAGTCCTCCTAGATTCCCACACCCATGAATCACGGCTCCCCCCTTCCAAGGAAAAGGACCTCATCCAATCAGTATCGTCCCTATGCCAGGCAACGTGAGTTTCCATTAGGGACGCAATGAGACTTCTTGGCCTGCTAACAGCCTGTATACAGATAGTCCTATTGGCCCAAGCCCATACCCGACAGCTGCAACACTTTATCCTTGCCTGCTGGGACAAACAGCAGGCCTCCCTAAATAATAAGGTGAGCCTGTCTGTTCAAGTTCAACAGTCCTTATGCTGGTGGACTTCCCAGAATAAACTTAGACAAGGTAACTCTTGATCACAAGAGCCCTCCATATCTGTTACAATGAATGCAGGCAAGAGGGGGGTGGGGAACACAAGTAACTGAACTAACTTTTTAGGGAACCTGGGACTCTCGAATAGCTGCATGCTCATCCAATTAGAGAGCGTTAAGAGCGATATGGAAGGCCCTTTGTGTGGCAGATCCCCACCTCAGAGGAAGGCATGTCAAGATTCTGACAGAGAACATGACAGCCTTATCGTTTGTTCATCACCAAGAGGGAACACGACACCCGCACCTTCATCAATTGGCGGCAAGGATACTACGCTGGGCAGAATCAACGGTGCTATCCCTCTCAGCAATCCATCTGATGTTATCTACAAATACTGTTGTGGATTTTCTTAGCAGACAGTCTCCTCCCAGGAGAAGGTGTGTAAATCAATGGGCTGTCGAGCTCCTAACACGTTAGTGGGGACGAATACAAACCAACCTATAAGGTACCATAGCAAGATGGATCAGAACGGCCATCCGGGAGGCATACAAAGCCAGGGGTCTCGATCCTCTTGAAAATATCAAAGCCCACAAGATCCCCTTTTCCGTCGTGGGCAGAGAACGCACAGGCCACCGCTGAGCAAATTTGTAAAGCGGCTACCTGGATCAGTCTGCATTCATAAAGCACTATAGGGTCAATGTACAATCTAACAGAGACCTGGCGTACGGACAAAAAGTCCTCCAGGCAGTAGTCATACCCTAAGAATATTAGTATTTGGTATTGCTCCATAAGTAAATGGGGCCGTCGTGATGACAACCGGGGGAAAGAAGGGATTACTTACCATTGGTTCTATTTCAGGGAGTCATCACGCCGTTCCATAGCTCCCTCTCCTAAAAAATATTTATGTTCTTTTTCAATGTAAAATGATACCGAATAAAGGTAAATTTTGGTTCAGTATACATTGTCCACCATAATCATTTGAGAGTCACTGAGGAGATGGTGGAGGGGAGGTGCTTTAAAGGCTCTTCCTGTCCCTACTGAGGTCAGAGGGCAACCTCCATATGTAAATGGGGCTGTCGTGATGACTACCGATAAGTAATCCCTTCTTTCAGGCGGTCTTTATTTTTTTTTCTGACGTTCATCGTTCTGGGTAAAGAATATATTACTTTTGATAGATTGGACTTTTGTGGACGCAGTGATACCAAATATGTATTTTGGTTTTATTTAGATCTTACTATAAATGTGGTAAAAAGGTGTTTTGTTTTTAAACTTTTTTATTCCATTTTTTTAAATTAATTAGTAAAACTTTATACAGCTTATTTTAACTTTTTTTTTTCTTTATTCCCAGAGGGGACAACAACTTGTGATGCTTTGATCGCTCCTGCAGTATGATGTAATGCCATGGCTTGATGTGCATTTTGTTAAGACAACCCTGGAGCCATTTAGAAGGCTCCCGGCTGCCATGACACCCACACAGCTCCCTGTGATGTCACTGCAGGGGGCTGTACAGAACACCTGAATATCGTTCAGGGAATTTAAATGCCTCTGTCAGAATTGACATTGGCATTCAAAGGGTTAACAGCTCCGATCAGCTGTGCGGCTTATCAGAGCTGTTGATGTCGGCTGTAAGAAACAAACAGCGCCTGCGCTGTATGGAGGGAGATCGCCATGTGATCTCATACATACCCTGATGCTGCAGCATGTAAATAGATGCGCTGCAGTGTTAAGGGGTTAAACAGCATGGCTTCCTCCCATGACTTGTATGCCCTGTCTATAAGTTCAGCCTCGTCTCAGTGTCGCAGATTGCCTGTGTGCCGGGGATGGAGACGGGATTCAGCAGACTGAGTGAGGAAAGAGGAATAAGATGGATGGAGAGAAGAGTGCAGGCAGTACCTGCGGGGGGCTAGGGTCAGTCACTCAAGGGTTACTCAGAGTGACAGCTCTCCGCTGGGGTCTACGAGGGGGAGATGCATTATCACTGCTCTGTGCTTGGCTGTACGTGGGACAGGGAGGGGGAGACCATCAGATTATAAGGTGCAGGGAGACTTCAGGAAGATGGATGCTTGTAATAATATGTCTTATGGTCAGAAGAATCCGGTAATCATGTCTTATTATCTGTATGTGAAGAATGACTTCAGTGTCCGTCTGTGTTTCCTCCAGTTCCATCCAGTAAGAGAAGAACCCCAGAGAGATGTCCCTGTCCTCTTCTTCCACAGGACCATCTGGTAGGTGGAGATGTTCCTCTGATCTGTAGAAGGCTGTGAAGCTCTTGTCTTCAGTCTTATTAGATGTCTTCTACTTGTGTGATGAGGCCGGTGGAGATGGCAGGATTACCGCTGACCAGAGACATTAGATCAGTTGTGTCAAACTCATTGTCACCGAGGGCCACATCAGCATTATGGTGGCCTTCAAAGGGCTGATTGTAATTGTAATGAGGTCCCCTATTGACCCCATTAGTAGTAGGGTCAATCACAGTGACCACGGTATTCATACTGTCCCTGATAGTAGCCTTAATAGTAATAGTGACCCCATTAATAGTAGGGCCCCTCACAGTGGCCCCAGTAGTAAGAGTGAAGCCCCCTATTGGACTCTGGCATTGCCCTCACCTAGCCTACATCTTTGGCCCGGCAGCCACTGGTTAGTCTATGACTGCTGACCTCTTCCCTTAGCGTCTGTGCTGCTGGCTGGATGAATGGAATGCTTATTGGGGGCTGCACGGCCGGTGGGTCACATAACATGAGGTAGTAGGCTGGATTCGGCCAGCGGGCTTTAAGTTTAACATGTTTGCATTAAAGGGGTTGTCCCGAGAAAGCAAGTGGGGGTAAGCACTTCTGTATGGCCATATTAATCTATATATATATAAAATTGAATGTATGTCTGTGTGCGTGTCTGTTTGTCCTTTATGCGCTACTACACCATTCATCCGATCGCCATGAAACTTTGGGAAGTTGTTAAGTACACTCCTGGGAAGATTATAGGCATAGTACAAATATCCTACGATAAATGGCGCGCGAGCGTCGTCGAAAGTTACGCCCCCCCCCCCCCCCACGTAGATCGAATAAGTAAGCCAACTGCTATTGGGATGTCATCACTGATGTCATCAACATCGGACGCCCTTGAACATGCCCCAACATGTTCTATAAAGCTGCATTGTGATGTCATTAAGGCTCTATTATGACACGTACAGCTTGGAACCACTAGAGCACGCCAGCCAATTACCATTGGAGTTGGAAGTGGGTAAACAAGTACTAGGATATCTTCCTAAGAAGCCACAGCAGCCGGATAAATTGTATGTTCCACCCAACGGCTATTTTATTCAGCCCGCAAGGGGGAAGCAGCGGCCTACAAAATCTCATTCAGGTAGGTAGGTTCAGTTCTTGGAGGTTGGGGAATGCTTATGGGCAAGGCCTTATGTCTCATCCCAACTCGATTATTCAATTCTATGCGCAAAAGAATTAGCGTCAAATTTTTCATACCGAATGTAATTCTCTCACTTCCCAATGTCATAGAAACTTGAAATTTGGCATGAGCATTGACTATGTCATAAATAGGAAAAGTTAATGGGTCCCAACTCGATTATTCAATTCAAAGCGCCAAAGAATTAGCGTTCAAATTTTACGTACGGAATCTAATTCTCTCATTTCCTGATGTCATAGATAGATAGATAGACTGTATGCAATAACCTAGATAGATAGATAGATAGATAGATAGATAGATAGATAGATAGATAGATAGATAGACTGTATGCAATGACACGTACAGCTTGAAACCATAAATACTAGAGCACGCCAGCCATTTACAGTCAGTCTCCATTGGAGTTGGAAGTGGGCAAACATGTACTAGGCTATCTTCCCAAGAAGCCACAGCAGCCGGATAAATTGGATGTTCCACACAACGGCTATTTTATTCAGCCTGCAAGGGGGAAGCAGCGGCCTACAAAACCTCAGTGGTCGCTGCTGCCGTCATCTAGATATATAAAAACGAATGTATGTATGTATGTCTGTCTTCGCAGCAACGCGCGACGGGTACGCTAGTGCACTATGTAATATACATCGTGCATTAAATATGAGCCATACAGAAGTTATTCACTCACTTGTCTCCGTCCTCGCGCTGTCTCTGCGTCCCCGTTGCCATGGTGCCGTCTAATTTCTTCCTCAGCAGTCTGTTTTAGACGTGCTTGCGCAGTCTGTCCTCTCCCCGCTGTGAACGAGCCGCTCCAGCGTGCCCGCGCGATACAGCTTGTCTGCGCATGCGCAGACGAGCTATCACTGCACGGGAGCAGCGTTTCATTCATTACAAGTGCACGCCTCCACCGATGACATCAGTCACCTGCTCACGTGACCGGCGTCTCGGGAACGCGCATGAAAGCCTCCTGGAAGCACGGTGCACCGTGGAACGCACCCTGGGACATCACAGGCGCCATCTTGGAAGAAGAACTTTATAAGTTATTATTTCTTCAAAACGGTAAGTAGGAAGCGGTTTATAACCGCTTTAAAGGGCTGCTTTATGCCGGGGGGTGACAGGGGGAATGGGCTAATAGAAAATTTTGAGGTTTTGGCTCGGGACAACCCCTTTAAATGAAAGAACGATCAAGGTCCATTTTTGCTAAAACTTGATCATTTTAATGTGAAGGTTTCACAACTCATCAGGCTGAAGGTAAACAATGAAGTTGTATTGTGAACCCTGTAATACATGCAGGGAACATCTCTAAAGCTGAAAACATGGCTGACAGTTATATAATAGAAAGACAATGTTTATAGCTTTACCTTAAAGTGCCTCTATGGTGAAAACACATATTTCCATCCCTGCGCCCCTCATCTGATTGTCTGTCATGCTCTGAACCTGCCCTATGTGTAGTAAAGTCACTTCCACACAGTGCAGACTCCTCTCTGATGCTTATCAGGCACCATCTTGATGTAGAAATTTTTCCTGATTTCTCTTTCATTTTTCTGAGCTACGAATCCTGTGATGCGTCAGCACAACATGACATGAGCAGCTATTGTCAGTACCATCTCTGCCTGCTGGGAGGTATTATCAGTATTCACCTAATCATCAGGTAGATGGAGATATTCACTCTGTAGAAGGGCTGTAAAGCTCTCTAGTTCAGTCTTACTATACGTTTTACACTCATATATCCATTATGTAGTTTATCCAGCATCATGAAGGGACGGCAGGATAATTGGTCTGTATTTATCCTTTCAATCTTCCTTTGGAAAAACAAACAAAAGCAATATAGTAGCATAGTCTGTAAGGAGAAAAAAGACATGTCCCCCCAGATCAGCCTAAACACCCCACCCCACCCCCACCCTCCAAAACCATCACCACCAAATATTGATTAAAAAAAACAATCAGGTAGAAGCCAATTTCCTCCAATCTTGCCATCTGAATAATCCCCGGATCAGCAAGCCTGTTGCAGGTATTAATGGTTATAATGTATAATATTACATCTCTAAAGAAACACTCCAGGCCCCTCTTGTACTCTTTTATCAAATTTACCGTTACTGCGTCCTCCGGCAGAGAGTTCCTTAGTTTCACGGCTTGACATACAAAGATGTCAAGCCGTGTCTGAAAGATGTAGAAGCCTTATTTGCTGTAGAAGTAGAGAGCGCCCCCTTGTTACAGTCCTGGGTATAAATATATGATGGGAGAGATCTCTGTATTGACCCCTGATATATTTATATATAGTTATTAGGTCCCCCCTCAGCCGTCCTATTTCTAAGCTAAGTAATCCCAGTTTTGATAACCTCTCTGGGTATTGTAGTCCGCCCATTCTGTTTATTATTTTAGCTGACCACCTTGTACCGCTCAAGCTGTGATATGTCCTCCTTGAATACTGGTACCCAAAACTGTCCACGATATTCCTTGTGTGGTTTGACCAGTGACTAGTAAAGACGAAGAACAATGTTCTAGTCATGTGCCCATAGGCCTCTTTTGATGCACCCTATGATCCTATTTGCCTTGGCAGCAGCTGCCTGACATTATTTGTTTTATTTAAGCTTAATGATGATGATAATTATCCGTTCAGCTGTATCTAATGTTCGGTCCCTTCATGGATCAATGTTCTCCACGCATTTCTGTCATTCACCGCTTCTTTCGGGTCCGCAATTGACATGATTTGTGGTTGCTTTGTGGTCTGGATATGAATTTCTCCAGCAGGTTCTGGGGTATTCCGAAGCTTCCTAATTGCAAAACACTAATATACGCGCGTAAGAAGACTTCAGACTGAGACACATGTCCAGTTTGAAGCTTACAGAGAGTTCTGGGGGAAAAACAATTCCAGAGCTTCTTTTATTAAAACACATAATACCTGCCCTTTATGGGCATATAACATATTACATACGTAATGTATATTTATTTTTATTGGTTAAGCTATAAAGAATCTCTTTCCCCCACCCTCCGCCTCCTCAGGCCCCGTGTACAAACTAAGCCTTTGTCTCCTCAACATGTGGTCAGGCAAAGACCAGTTCCTTTGTCCCAGAAGTTGAGGTGGGAGTGGGGGAGGACTGAAGAGTAATCCAGCATTACTTTCAGCTCCACTCCATACCTATGTAATTTAACCCTAGAGTGGCTGCATTGGAACTTTACATTGGACTATTCTTATAGCACACTACAGAGTCAAATCACTACAGCTGTGTAATACATCTAGTTTATACAAATCAATAGACATTTTACACTAATTAATCATAATTTCTACTACACTTGATTGCATCAAGCCACTTTGCTCTTTGTTGTCCTGATCTTCTCTTTCCGCTGACCTAGCCAAGCATCAGTACTGTTTCCAGTGAAATAGTGCGCATCACGTGGCCATTAAAAGAGAGTTGCTGTTTGATTTTGGCCTCTATTAATGTTTTCGGTTTGACATGATCTAACTACCTTGTTCGTTGTCATGGCAGTCCAAGGTATCTACAGCATTTTTATCCCGAACCATAGTTCGAACACATCAATTTTCCTTAGTGTCCAACTATCGCAACCCTTACGTCGTTATGGAAAAGACTATTGCATTGACCAATCATTTTTTTATTGCAATACTAATTTCTTGTCCGTATCATTAGGGGACACAGCCATACCTTGCGTATAGCTACTTCCAATAGGAGGCGACACTAAGCAAGAAGTGTTAACTCCTCCTACTAGCTATACTCCTCCTGCTTGCATTACGCTAATCAGTTTTTAAGCTTAGTGTCTGCAGGAGGCAGATATGTCTTAGTTTAGGTCATCATGAAGACTTTGCTTGTGGGAATACGGGGAGACAGGGCTTTTCCCTGGCCTCCCTGACCAGCGGTGGCAGCGGCTGTGGAGGTCGCGCCACCGGAAGGGGACATAAATCTAGGCCCAGGCTTACTTGAGGCCTGCCTCGCGGCCAACGTAGATCTTCCCTCTTGCCATGGCAGCATCGCTTGCCGCCTTCCTCGCTTCAGCGGGCCATCCCCGGGCACTGGAGTTCAGGGGGTGATAGTTGGAGGAGCCAAAAATTTAGTCCTCGGCTCAGACCTGGAATTAAGCCACGCCCACATTGGGTCAGCGAGGGAAAGTGACAGACAACCCACTACAAGACTGGGATGGCTGATCTCTCCTCCTTTCCTGCCTCCGGCCACTCCTTCTTTCTCAGAACTTCTGGCTGAGTTCCTCGCATTAGACCAGCCGTGTGTGCGCAGTCTGCTGCGTCTGAATTGGGAGTCGGCTTCTCTGCGAACCCAGGAGCTCCAGCTGGGGCCTGACAGCCTTGGATAGGGTAAGCTCCGCTGAGGCAACTTCCTCCTGCGCTGTACTCCTCCTGCGGTCTTCACTTGCAGCATTTTGCCCAGTATTTTGTGCACAGTATTGTTAACATCACATCCGACCCCAGACCGGAAGGTTCTGGACAGGCTACAGGTAGAGGCAAGTTTTATGCTTGTGCTCATTGTAATGCGAAGCTCCCTTGCGGTCAGTCTGAGCCCCGCTGTGCGAACTGTCTCCTAGCCCGGCAAGCTCCGGGCTAGGAGTTGAACAGGCAGCTGTACCTGAATGGGCCCAATCCCTCACTGCGGCGGTCGCTGACCTAGCTAGTACATCTGCTGCGATTTTATGCAGGCTGCATTCAGACGGAGATGCTTTTTTCTCAGAGCGGTCACGGGGTAGGTCACGTAAAAGACGTAGACCCCATATCTCCAGGGAGTCCTCCCATAGACCCCATATCTCCAGGGAGTCCTCCCATAGATCCCATTGCTCCAGGGAGTCCTCTCATAGATCCCATTGCTCCAGGGAGTCCTCTCATAGATCCCATTGCTCCAGGGAGTCCTCTCATAGATCCCATTGCTCCAGGGAGTCCTCTCATAGATCCCATTGCTCCAGGGAGTCCTCTCATAGATCCCATTGCTCCAGGGAGTCTTCTCATAGATCCCATTGCTCCAGGGAGTCCTCTCATAGATCCCATTGCTCCAGGGAGTCCTCTCATAGATCCCATTGCTCCAGGGAGTCCTCTCATAGATCCCATTGCTCCAGGGAGTCCTCTCATAGATCCCATTGCTCCAGGGAGTCCTCTCATAGATCCCATTGCTCCAGGGAGTCCTCTCATAGATCCCATTGCTCCAGGGAGTCCTCTCATAGATCCCATTGCTCCAGGGAGTCCTCTCATAGATCCCATTGCTCCAGGGAGTCCTCTCATAGATCCCATTGCTCCAGGGAGTCCTCTCATAGATCCCATTGCTCCAGGGAGTCCTCTCATAGATCCCATTGCTCCAGGGAGTCCTCTCATAGATCCCATTGCTCCAGGGAGTCCTCTCATAGATCCCATTGCTCCAGGGAGTCCTCTCATAGATCCCATTGCTCCAGGGAGTCCTCTCATAGATCCCATTGCTCCAGGGAGTCCTCTCATAGATCCCATTGCTCCAGGGAGTCTTCTCATAGATCCCATTGCTCCAGGGAGTCCTCTCATAGATCCCATTGCTCCAGGGAGTCCTCTCATAGATCCCATTGCTCCAGGGAGTCCTCTCATAGATCCCATTGCTCCAGGGAGTCCTCTCATAGATCCCATTGCTCCAGGGAGTCCTCTCATAGATCCCATTGCTCCAGGGAGTCCTCTCATAGATCCCATTGCTCCAGGGAGTCCTCTCATAGATCCCATTGCTCCAGGGAGTCCTCTCATAGATCCCATTGCTCCAGGGAGTCCTCTCATAGATCCCATTGCTCCAGGGAGTCCTCTCATAGATCCCATTGCTCCAGGGAGTCCTCTCATAGATCCCATTGCTCCAGGGAGTCCTCTCATAGATCCCATTGCTCCAGGGAGTCCTCTCATAGATCCCATTGCTCCAGGGAGTCCTCTCATAGATCCCATTGCTCCAGGGAGTCCTCTCATAGATCCCATTGCTCCAGGGAGTCCTCTCATAGATCCCATTGCTCCAGGGAGTCCTCTCATAGATCCCATTGCTCCAGGGAGTCCTCTCATAGATCCCATTGCTCCAGGGAGTCCTCTCATAGATCCCATTGCTCCAGGGAGTCCTCTCATAGATCCCATTGCTCCAGGGAGTCCTCTCATAGATCCCATTGCTCCAGGGAGTCCTCTCATAGATCCCATTGCTCCAGGGAGTCCTCTCATAGATCCCATTATTCCAGGGAGTCCTCCCATTCACAGGCTGCATCTTCGCGATCCCGATATTCATCGGTGTCCTAATCTACGTCTCAGATGCAGCAGTCGTCCATCCCAGTGTCCAAGGATACTAGTCTCTCGGAGGGGGAAATCTTTCGGTCTTCATCCCCCTCGGACTTGGACGAGGAGCAAGCGTCTAAGCTAGCTGCACTGATGGACAGCTTGATCATGGCAGTGCAGGACATGCTTCACGTATCAGAGGAGCCAGCGGCAATTCCGCCTGTTGCCGTGTCCTTCAGGCAGCATAAACGCCCACGCCAGTTATTTCCCACCCCATCAGGACTTCGAGGTGGTCCTTGAAAGGGAATGGGAAGTCCCCAACAAATGCTTGAAGGGACCGGGGAAAACATGGGACATCGCTTATCCCTTTCTGGAAGATCTCGTTAAAAGGTGGTCGGTACCTCCCGTAGTAGATCCGCCTGTGTTGCGACTGTCAAAACACACCACTCTTCCCACAGCGGACGCGGCATCACTTTCTGATCCACAGGATAGGAAGCTAGACTCCTTGGCGAAATATACTTTTCCGGCAGTAGGCACTGCGCTACGACCCACTTGCATGTGCAAAGCAACTAGGCTGGGATATTCTTGCGGGTGCTCTGACCAACGAGTTGCTGGATACCGCGGATAACATCATTCAGGCCGGGAATTTTGTCTGTGCGGCGAATTTGGCAAAATTCCTAGCCCGGGTGTTAGCAGCTTCTGAGGTGTCTTGCAGGACACTCTGGCTGAAGAGTTGGTCAGCTGACACGTCCTTTAAAAAGGCGCTGACCAAGCTCCCCTTTGGGGGCAACAGGCTGTTTGGAAACAAGCTGATGCGACAAGCGGGAAGAGCACGTTCCTTCCGCAAAACGCGGTTAGAAGAGGAAAGGCTCCGCAAAAAGAGATCCTATTACCAGTCCTTTCGCCGCTCAAGCCCACGTACCTCGTCTGGGCAATGGTCCCAGGCCAAGAAGAATCCGCAGGAGCAAAAGAGAGGCCTCTTTCAAAACCAGGACCTCTTGGCAGCCTCACTCCTGTGTGCCGAAAGCTACGGGAGCAAAGCTTTCAGCATGAAGTTCAGCCCCCACCCGGTCATTACAGGGTGGGGGGCAGACTCTCCCTATACAGGGACACGTGGCTGGTGCACGTGTCCGACTCTTGGGTGCGGGAGATTGTTTCCTCTGGCTATGCCATAGAGTTTGCGACTTTCCCTCAGCATAATTTCTTCAGGCCAAGGTTAGTGAGGGTTCCAGAAAGGACGCCACAGCTTTGCGTGGCAGTCGACCACGTGCTTGCCCAAGGAGTAGTCATACCAGTTCCACCTTCTCAGCATGGATGGGGTTTCTATTTAAATCTGTTCGTGGTCCCCAAAAAGGACGGCATGGTCAGATCGGTCCTCGACCTGAAGCGACTGAATCGTTATATCAAGACGAAGCATTTCCGCATGGAGTCAGCGCCTCTATGGAGCCCGAAGAGGTTCTCTCTTCGATCGACATCAAAGATGCACATCTACATATTCCAATGCACAGATCCCACCAGCGTTTTCTTCATTTCGAGATTCAAGGAAGTCACTACCAGCTCGCGGCCCTGCTCTTGGGGTTGTCCACAGTGCCACGAGTATTCACAAAGGTACTCGTGGCGGTGATGGCTCTGCTCCACACCAGGGATATTGTCACCATTCCCTACCTGGATGAAATACTGGTTAAGGCACCGTGTCAAGTAGACAACCTGGAAAGTCTCCGCATAACACTACAGACCTTGGAAAGGATCGGCTGGGCCATCAACCACGGCAAGTCGTGCCTGGTCCCAACGCAGAGACTGGAACTCCTCTGTTTCGTGTTCCTCTGTTTCGTGTTCGAGGCCACTCTTCCGATCAATATCTAGGAGCTGCGGGCGATATGGCAATCGCTGCAGCACTTTGCTCCCCACCTCAAGGGCAAACCTGTTTAGATTCAGACGGACAACGTGGCGGCGGTCGCTTACATCAGTCACCAGGGAGGCACCCGAAGTGTGGGGGCGATGGGCGAGGTATCCAAGATACTCAGCTGGGCCTAGCTGCACTTACCAGCAAGCTTAGCGGTATACAAACCGGGGGTGTACAATTGGATAGCGGACTTTCTCAGTCGGGAAACCGTAGACCCGGGGGAATGGGAGCTGCACCCAGACATATTCCAGGCCATTTATCATCGCTGGGGTCATCAGGGTGTGGACATGATGGCGTCCAGCTTCAATCGCAAAGTATAGCATTTCGTGGCTAGGTCCCAGGACCCTCAGGCAATAGTGATTCGAACCATGATTAGCGCAAGGAAACCATCATCGTCAAAGATTTACCATCGAGCCTGGAAATGAAGCCTGTTTAGTGCGAAGACCGTCCCCTCCATCCAATCCGGATTTCTTTGGCTTGTGTGTTGTCCTTCCTACAAGCAGGACATGGGCCTGAAGTTGAGCTACCTGAAGGGCCATGTCTCGGCTTTCCCGATCCTCGATCAGAGGCCGATAGCCGCCAAGTTGGCAATCCACACTTTCCTTCAGGGGATTTTCCACGCTGCTCCTCCGTTCCGGTCACCCATGCCCGTGTGGGATCTCAATCTGCTTTTGGGTGCCCTACAGTCTCATCCTTTTGAGCCATTAAAGGAAGTGCCATTGTGTCTTTTGTCCTGGAAGGTGGTTTTCCTTGTGACGATCACTTCAATACGCCGAGTGTCCGAGCTGACCGCTTTGTCGGTCAAGTCCCCCTTTCTGGCCTTCCATCAGGACAAGGTGGTACTGCGTCCGGTACCACAGTTCCTACCAAAGGTGGTGTTCTCTTTCCACTTTAATGAGAATATTGTGCTTCCGTCCTTTTGCCCTTCTCCAGCGCATCCAAAGGAACTGACCTTGCATCGGCTACGTCTCGAACGGGCCTTGCGGATATACATTGCCAGTACTAAGGACTTCCGTCGAACAGAGTCCTTGTTTGTAATTCCTAAAGGGCCGCTTTGGGGATCTGTGGCTTCCAAAATGACCATCTCCAGGTGGATTCGCATGGTGGTGGCAGAGGCCTACCATGCCAAGGGACGGTCTCCTTCATTTTACGTGACTACTCACTCGCTGCGGGTGGTGGGGGCTTCCTGGGCGGTTCACCATGGAGCTTCAGCTATCCAAGTGTGTAAGGCAGCAACTTGGTCCTCATTGCATACTTTTGCCAAATTTTACAGGGATCATACCTTCGCATCAGCGGATACTTCCCTAGTTCGGAAAATCCTACAGGCAGCCATTCCCTGAATGCACAGCAAGTAACCCACGAAGTGGGGGGAGATCTCCATTGTTTTGCTATAATTGTTTTTGGCATCATAAAAGCATGACCTGGGGGCGTGGCCTGGCTATGGTGGAGTGAGGACATGCATACCCTCTTCTCCGTTCTACGCTGGTCTAATTGCCAGCATTTCAATATAAGATAAGATATCCCCTCCTGCCCCCTCTCCAGCGGGTGCAACAGGAGCACAGAACATCCAGCGCTTCCTAGCTGGATCCAGAAGAGTGGAGGTAGAGCGGGCTCAAGCCAACATGGCGGCAGCAGCGGCAGCATGCGTGTCGGACCGACCACAGCCTGCAGGAGCTACTGTGACCGCTCCTATATTACAAGCAGAGCGGGGAAAGGAGCACATGGAGGGACAGCAGCACTCACTGCTTCCGACACACACAGCGTTGCTCACAGTGGGGCAGAATGCAGGTGGAGGAGGGGAGAGCTCATTAACCCCTCGTGCAGCAGCAGCAACGGAGGAAAAAGCAAGTGGAGGAAGGAAGAGCTAACTAACCCCTTGTGCAGCAGCAGCAATAGAGGAGAAAGCAAGCAGAGGAGGGGAGAGCTCATTAACCCCTCGTGCAGCAGCATCAGAGGACAACTACAGCCTGCTACAGGGAGAAGGTCCTCAACACCCTCTCCTGGACAAAGCTACCAGAAGTCAGGTACTTGGCTGCACCACATCTCCCAGCTCCCCCTCAACACAATCAGCTCCTGGCCACACTTGCACCTCACTACCCTCCACAGGCAGAGATCATTCCCCCAACATGGCAAGCAGCACTGATCTACCATACAGAGGAGCAGACATGACATTTCCCACTGTGTGTGTACCTATGCAGGGAATTGCAGCATTAGCTGAAATCAGAGCTCTCAGTTCCCATATAAAAGCCATACCAACTAAAGAAGATATGGAAGCATATATCGCTAGATTAGAGAACTCATATAAAAGCGAACTGGCCTCTGTTTGTACGGAGATTCACCAAATTGACACGAGGGTCACTACAGTAGAGACTTCCCTGGCTGATCTATCATCCCGAGTTAATGCACAGGAGGCACTAATATTGTCCCATGCATATCAAATGCAGTATCTAGCGGATTCTATTGATGACACAGAAAATAGAGGAAGGAGAAATAATATTCGAATACGCGGTATCTCTGAAGAGGTGGAACAACAAAATCTAGGGGACACCCTACGCCACATTTTCAATTCCATCCAGGACTCCCCCCTTGAGCTGGACTGTGCGTATAGATCCCTAAGCCCTAGGTCCCTCGACCCGGACCGCCCTCGAGACATAATGTGCAGAGTCCACCGATAGCAAGTGAGAGAATCCATAATGAAAAAAGCATGGGATCGTCAAACGATACTTCATCAGGGCAAACGTATACAAGTACTTCCCGATTTATCCTGGGTCACACTGCAAAAAAGAAGGGCCCTGCAACCTCTCTTGGAATCTTTGCGCCAACACAACCTCTCATACACATGGGGATTTCCTTTCCGCCTACAAGTTTGTCACGAGGGTCATTTACACGTGCTCCAGACTCCCAGAGACATCTCTTCTTTCACCTCAACTTTAGGCCTTCCCAATATAATGATTCACGACTGGCCTTCTATGCCTTCGACTTCATTTGAGGGGGTACCCCCAAGACCCCAGAGATCGGAAAGACGTCGCAGGGGAGATAGGTCGGGTAGGAGACAGAGCCCAGGTCGACTCGGCACTTAGTTTACATAGAGCTTCCTGCTGGAATACCCATGGGACCCTTGGATGTCTCCATCCTGCATTGTTAGTCAGCAGACTTTCTAGCAGTAAAATAGCCCATGGCCGTTTGTCTCCTTCCCACGATAGGGAGATGAATACGCTAAAGCACTTGGAGAATGAGCGCCCCATTGGGCCTGCGGTATGCAGGGAGCAGAAGACAGATCCTCCCGTGAATCTAGGGGTGTGCCCCATACATGCGAATTCAACCACAGAGGTCTTATCAGGCACCAATGGAAGGTGCTGGCGCTAATAAGAGAAAAATACAGAAAATGTTTAGCCAAAGTGGGTCTGCTTCTCTAGAGGTACAACAGAGATATGATGTGGGACTTCAGAAAATGTTTCACCCATGTGGACGTTAATTTCAGTTTTGAATTTATTGCTCTAAAATTAAATGGTGTTAAGTTAAGGCTGGCATCCCGGTGTGGGGGAAGCTCTCTTCTGTAGAAAGCCCACCACCCATTAGGGACATCACGTCCTTGGTTTTAGGACGCAGATTAAACCACAACCCCTCCCCCCAACGTTTCCTCTTTTCTGGTACTTTAAATTTCCTCTAATTTCTTAAGCGATGCACGTCTGTCATTGCTCTTGTAGCAACTTTCTTCTCACCCATCTCTACTTTCTAACCAATAACTGTTCTACCTTTTTTTTTTTCTTTCTTTCTTCCTTTTTTTTTCCCCCTCCCTTTCCCCCCCCCCCCCCCAAATAACCTTACTAATGGCGCCCCTCAAACTTTGCTCATTGAATGTTCGAGGACTTAATATTCCTCAGAAATGGTCACAGGTTCTTTACCACATGCATAAGCAGGGGGTCCAAGTGCTCCTTCTCCAAGAAACACATTTTAAAGTTGGGCATGTACCTAACATAAGAGACCGCTACTACGCGCATTGGTTCCACAGCGCCAATCCTGACTCTCGCTCCGGGGGGGGGGGGGGTCTATTGCAATACATAAATCCCTGACTCACTGCCTGATAGACAAATGCCTTTACCCAGAGGGCCGTTACCTCCTCCTCAAATTAATGATCGGATCGACTAGGCTTACCATTGCCAATTGGTACGCCCCCAATCAGCGACAGGTCACAGCATTTCTCTCATTTCTTAACAAGCTGTCCGAATTCGCTGAAGGGGTGCTCGTTGTTGGAGGGGACTTTAACCTTACTTTGAACCCAAATATTGACACCTTGATGGGCCAAGACTCAATCTCCACTAGACAATTGCAATCACTTAAACGTATGCTGCATGCCCTTCAGTTGGTGAGTTCTACACCCACAAGATAAGGACTTCACTTTCTACTCGCACCCACACAATTCATAGTTGCATAGATTACTTTGTGCTAGGCCAGTACGCACTATCTTGGCAACCTTCAGCCTCTATTGGGGACATGCTGTGGTCAGACCATGCTCCAATATTTGTGAACATAACACTGCCAGACCGCTTTGATAAGCAGTGGACTTGGCAGTTAAATGACAACCTCTTAAAAGATGCCGTATGCGTAGCTGACATAAAGGAGCACATTGAATTTTTCTTAGAAACATGCATCAGACAACACATCTGTACCCACCCAGTGGTGGCGCTGAAATGTGTCCTTAGAGGCATCCTAATTAAACACGGTACGCGACTTAAGAAGGAAGGGGCCCTTCAGATGTTTAACCTCCTCCAAAGAATTAATGATTTAGAAACTGCTCACAAACATACCCTTTCTCCAGCTACTTTGGCAGACCTAGTCATAGGAAGGAAGGAACTCCAATCTACGCTAGATAAAAAATACCTACGTTTTAGAGATCAATGCAAATGCTTCGATTACGAGTATTTCAACAAAGCGGGAAGGCACCTTTCACGACTGTTGCATCCACGGACGGCACACACTAACATCCCCAGAATTAAAAACTCAGTGGGTTTAGACACTCACAATCCCTCAGAGATCCTCGATATATTTCGGACTTACTGTCAGGGTAATTCTTACGTACAGCACCAATCAGGCCCACCCCAATGCCCCGCTGCCGGCGGTAAAGAAGAGACACCACACACGGAGGTCTGGTATAGTTCCTCACACGGGGACATGGCTGCGCTTCCCTTTATTACAAATTACATGGGATCTTATACCCTTTGCTCTTATCACTAGCAATGGGTGATGGGCTCATTGGCTCAGTTCACCGCATAACCATATATGGGAAGTCCGGATTTCCGGCCTGAGACAGTGAAAGTTCAGATGCATAGTTGAACGGTCTTCATCTTGATACAGCGCTTCTGGGAAAACTGCCAGGCACACGGCCTTGTGTCTGGTTCTGTATCTTCTCTGAATTTCTGGAAACCTCTCTCTCAGCCTTGCAAACTTTTGGAATATCTGATGTAAGGCGAAGTATTAAGTTTTTCATAGAGTTAGTACATATAAGAATAAAGTTAGTATACATATAAAAAGAAAGGCACATAACTATATCTATATATAAATGTATATATATTCCAGTGTTTTCTTTTCTACCTACAAGGATATATATATTTCCTTCTCACTTACTACTCAGTTATATGATCTTAGGGTACAGTTTGCAGACATGAACCCATCTACTCTAATGGAGCGAATCTCTGCTTACATTGCAGAGACAGCCTTACCTACATTAGACACTGATTCCAGAGAGACATTGGATTCTGACATCACGGAAGAGGAGATTAGGAGACAATTAAATCCACCCCAACAGGGAAGAGTCCAGGTCCCGAAGGCTTTACACGCACCTTTTACAAATTATTTAGGGAACAAATGACCCCCATTTTAGCTAAAGTCTTTTCAGCGATTTCTTCAGATTCCCCCTTCACGCGACAATCCTTGGAAGCACACATTAGTGTCCTGCCTAAACCTGGTAAGGATCTCCACAGTTTTCCACTAATTATAGACCTATATTACTGATAAATGCGGACATTAATCTTTTTTCCAAGACACTAGCTAACAGATTGTCTCATTTCCTCCCTTCCATCATACACACAGATCAGGTAGGATTTATCAAAGGTAGGGGGGCCAGAGACAACATTATAAAACTCTACTAACAACATCTAGAGCGAGAGTGGGGTCTTATCCTCTCTGTCTGCTGTCCGTGAATGCAGAAAAGGCCTTCGACAGGGTCCATTGGGGATTCTTGTCAGCAACTCTCAAACAAATTGGACTTGGCCCCACATTTCTGGACAGAGTACTGGCCCTTTACACATGTGCTACTGCTAGGATAAGGGTGAATGGATTATTGTCCTCTCCCATACATATCAGAAATGGCACCAGGCAGGGTTGCCCTCTGTCACCTCTTCTGTATGTGTTGGTAATGGAACATCTCACAGTAGCGATAAGAAACAACCCAAATATACAAGGCCTTCAAATTGGGGGGAACCATTATAAGACGGCCATATACGCTGATGACCTCCTACTGTACATCTCCCAGCCCCATACCACACTTTTGTCATTAATACAGTAGTTCGAGAGATATGGACATCTATCGAACTTAAAAATAAATTACTCCAAAACAGAAGCTCTGAACATTTCACTCCCGTTAGCAGAAAAATATATCTCAGAGCAATTTCCATTTGGATGGCAACGGGAGGCTATCCAATACCTTGGGGTGTTTGTCCCTACTGACCAATCTAGGTTGTTCCCCTTAAATTATCAGACCCTCCTTAAGCGCACCCTAAAAGACCTCTCCAACTATGCAAACGGAGACATCTCATGGTTTGGGAGGATAAACACCCTAAAAATGGATGTGTTACCTAAATTCCTATATCTCTTCCAGGCTGTACCTATCATACCCCCTACATCGTTCTTTAATTCATTAAGGTCGGCTCTAATTAAATTTGTGTGGGGATTGCTCGAGACCCAGGGTGGGAGTGTGTACCCTCTTTCGCCCCAAGAAGGTGGAGGTGTAGGTCTGCCAAATTTCAGACTATACCATGCTGCATGCTGCAACGGTTTTAACACATATTGTGGACTGGCACTACCACTCAGCTCACAAGCAGTGGATACAGTTAGAACAGGCGGATTGCTTGATTCCGATAAGACTTCTCCCATGGATTCGTCCCTGTGACAGAGCTCAAATCCTATCTACCAATTACCTATTGAAAGAGACACTTAAACTCTGGGACTCGAAAATACAAAAGCAGATCCTGTCAAGTCTAGATTGTCCCCTCACACCACTTTTCTCCAACCCAGCATTCCCACCAGGTAACAGCCAAGGTCTTTTCATGGCTTGGGAGGCTCGAGAGGACCCCCGGGTTCGCAATGTCCTAGGTGGTCCCTCAGTGCCTTCCTTTCAAGAATTAAGATCTAGGTTTGGTGAACTGAATCTCTCCTGGTTAGAATTTCACCAACTTCGCTCTTTTCTTAACACTCAAGGAGATAGAAACACTTTTCTAACAGCCCTCACACCTTTTGAGAGTCTATTTTCAAGAGGGTCCCCTCCGACACACGTAGTATCCCTGATATATGGTCTGCTGATCCAAGAAACATACACCACGGATCCTGGTTTCAAATGGGCTTGGGAACAGGAAATTGGAGTCATGATCTCACAGAGTGAGTGGCGGAAGGCATTCATCTTAACTCATGAACTGTCTATGGCCTGTGCTGCACAGGAAAAAAATTACAAAATTCTTACAAGATGGTATAGATATCCTACCCGCCTTCATGCTATATTCCCTTCGGTGTCTGAGGTGTGTTGGCGCTGTGGAACTGATAGGGGTACAATGACGCACATTTGGTGGAGCTGTGACTTGTTGAGACCTTTCTGGGACAAGGTATTCTCCACATATAACTTAATCAGCCGGGGAAATATTAACAATAATGCCCAAATTGCTCTCCCATCCATACTGCCGGGCTCAATAGGTTCACAGAAAAAGGGTTTTTAGCAGCAGCAAGAGCAGTTATCCCGAGCCATTGGCGTTCCACACCAATTCCTTCCATGACTGAGTGGCTTTAGGAAATGTCTCATCTGCGCCATATGGAGGAATTATGTGCAGAACATAATAGAGAATCTGAAAACTTTCTGTCGGTATGGCAATTGTGGATCGACTTTGAATCTTCTTCAGATTTCCGAGCGCTCTTTTCCTAGTTGCTCAATCGCCGCGGGGGTGAGACGGGTTATTAGAAGGTAGTAATCTGGATATTAAACATTCTCGAGGGATTCCCCCCCCCCCTTTTCTCCCGCTTCCTTCAACCAACTATCTACCCTTTAGTTTACCCATCCTTTTTTTTTACTTATTTAGAAATATTATTTATTTTATATTATTCATTTTGCCTTCTTGCTTTTTCTCTTCCCATAATTCATCTCTCTTTTTGTCTCTTCTCTCTTTTGTATATGTCATTTTTGTTTTCATTGTTGCAAGAGGATAAGGCCTCGGGTTTCTACCCGAATACTACAGACCGCAAACATTTTATTCTCAAATTGCATGTTCGGGTATTATCATTATTGGGGTCACCCACTACGCCCCTCCAAGAGTTTTATTTAGATGGATATTTTCAAGAAGAGGCCGATTTATTTATGTTATGTCTTTTGTTATACATGTTTTATAGGTCCTGGTAGACCTTTTTGAGTTGTATGTTTTCTAACCTACCCTATTGAAAATTTTAATAAAAACGGATTCAACTATAAAAGCATGACCTATCGGGTACCTGCCAGGCTTGGGGAAGCTATCTAAGTTCATCAGCAGAAGAGCCAGACTCGGATCCCTTGGGGTATTTTTTTTTTAAGTTTTTTTTATAAGAGGGCAAAAATTTCTTCCCAAAAGCCCTTCAGTTTCAGGCAGAACCAAAATATGGGAGATCAAATACTGATCTGTCCACATTCTCTCCAGCAAATACCACTTCACCTATTTATACTGCTGGCCATAAGCTGGGGAGAATAGTTCCATCTCACCTACAATTTAAATTTGGACTCGAATAGCTGCTCCTTCTGTGGATTGTACCGCTCCTTTAAATGCTTCCAACCACATTCTGATGGAAATTTTTTCTCCCAATTCTTTTTCCCAATTTAACTTATTGGCTTTTTTCCTTGGACTATGGTTTCCTGTTAGCATATTGTAGAAGCAGTATGTCTCCGATTTCCTCAGATTTGGCTGTGCAGTGACTTTAGTTATGATATCCAAAAGGAATAATAGCAATTGGGAAATTACTTAGGAAGAAACTGATCCTGATGTATTTAAGCCTATCTCTATCTGGAACCCAATAAGCCATCTGTAACAATTCAAAGGACTTCATCCCATCTGCCGATATAAGATCATCTACTAATCGCCTCCAGTTTGATAAAGCTAAGATTGGGATTAGGTAGCTTAGGGTTTCGATGGGTAATGTTGGTTTCTGTAGGCAATTCTAATTATTTAGCTTCTGTTTAAGGGACTTCCAGGCATCGACCGTGGCTCTCGTGGGTGGTGACAGTTCTCGGGGCACCAGCTTCAATCCCGGAATATTAGACAAGGTTGTTAGAAATGTCGCGTATAGTGAGGTAGTATATAGTATAGTTTCATGTCCCTTTTTTCAATAGTAATAATTTAATATTCAGTGCATTCAAGATCTAACTGATCGCGATAATACTTTCTTCTCACACCCTCATAAGGTGTGCAGTACAATATATTGATTTTATGTTGGTGGATAGAAACCTTAGTAATGTCACTTCCACAGCCATAGGCACCATATCGTGGTCAGATCCCGCCTCTATAATTATATCAATTCAGGAACACATGAATCACTCTTCTATTAAAATCTGTCAAAACAACTATATGCTTTTTGCCTCCATCCTTTGGTGCCCCCATAAGGCCTTTATAAGAAGCCACTTTATTAAAAAAAAATGTGTCCTATGACAAAAACCTTAGAAATTCTCCAACCAGAATGAAAAACACAACCATGTTCACTACACAGACAAAATAAACTAGCTTTTTCCGCAGAGAGAGCTGAATAGATAGTCACTGTAAACCACCAACTTCAGCAGCTCCAGATGTACGACCACGACCTGCCCTAAGAAAACTGAGAGTGACTATTACTGGCAAGGCAAGAAGCCAGGAGGCCTACTAGCAAAACAGCTAAATCACAATCATCTAAACTCAACGTACCCTTTATCCGTGACTCCCAAAACAATAACCTTTTTAACCCTCAGGAAATCATAGACACTTTGGCAACTTTTTACAAATCTTTATACAATTTAGCTTACAATATATTTACTGTAAATACTTCTCCTTGTTTAATTGCTGAAAAATTGCAATATTTGCTAAAGAAAATAGAACATAAAAAGAAATAAAGGATCTAACTTTCTAGTAGTTGACTCTGCCTCTTTTCTCTACATTCCCACCTCTGTCCAAAGCGGATGTCCCGTCCTAATAGGAACCCACCAAACCCACATTCCTCGGCCACTCACTGTCCCTATCTACAACAGAAGCAAAACATTTAAGTAAGAATACAACTACCACCACTAACCACAGTACTTGGCTTGAGATGATCTGGGAAAAACAGGAGACCAAGATGCAGTTCTGATTCCAACAACCATCAGGTGAAGACTGAGAATAACCAGCACAGGACCACAGCTAGGACCGGAATAAGAGCCCTCCCTAATTGCTAACCAGGTTCAACAGGTAGCAGAACACTCTCATAGACATTCCTAACAGTGCTAGAGAAAGCTGGGAGGAAAATACAAAACAATACTAGCATAAACCAGACCTCCGTGAACAAATGCTAACACTTCCCGACTGCAATCTAGCAATCGGAATAATCCCTGTATCGCTCACTTTTCTGGAGTAATCAGTGATAGAACATGTAATATTATTACACTCCAGGCCCCTCTTGTACTCTTTTAGTGAGTACACCATCACCATGTCCTCAGGCAGAAAGTACCATAGTATCACTGCTCTTACAATAAAGTACCCCATTCGATGTTGCGTAGAAACCTTCCCTCTAGACGAAGATGGCGCCCCCTAGTTACAGTCCTGGGTATAAATAGATGATCGGAGAGATCTCTGTATTGACCCCTGATATATCTATATATAGTTATTTGGTTGCCCCTTGGCTGACTTTTTTTTAAAAACTAACCCTAATTTTGCTAACCTTTCTGGGTGTTGTAGTCCACCCATTCTACTTATTAGGTTGTTTGTTTTGCCCTTCTTTGAACCCGCTCAAGCTCTGATATGTCTTTCTTGAGTACCGGTGCCAAAAACTGTCCAATTACTTGTCTGATGACCAAGACTAGTAAACTAAGACATCTGGACTTAAATCCCGTATAATTGTCACTACAGTTAAAGATAAAAAGAAATACACTTGTCAGATAATCGGGAAGAGAAACGCACTTAATTCTGAAAGCAAGCGTTTTAATGAAGCCAAACTTCATGAACCTGATGACCGAATCAATTTAGGAAGCCTCCAATTTGACGTGACTGATAACTACTGCTGTCCGGTCAGTTTTGGTCATCATGATGATTAATGACCTTTTCTGGTCATGTAAAACCTTCCACACGACTTCTCCAACCGTCTGCTGACTTTTACAATATTTGTCCCACAGCTTTTGTTTCAGGATGAAGATCTGACCAAGATTACGACTACAGAGACAAATATTAGGGGCGATCAGCGGTGTAAAGAGGGGATTCCTACAGGTAACCGCCCAGGTGAGTAGTAACCACTAAATACAGCAGAGAAGAATCATAGAATGGAAGAGTTGGATGGGACCTCCAGGGTCATCGGGTCCAGCCCCCTGCTCAGTGCAGGATCACTAAATCATCCCAGACAGATATTTGTCCAGCCTTTGTTTGAACATTTCCATGGAAGGAGAACTCCCCACCTCCTGTGGTAACCTGTTCCATTCATTGATTACCACTGTCAGAAAGTTTTTTTTTTAATATCTAATCTGTGTCTCCTCCCTTTCAGTTTCATCCCATTGCTTCTAGTCTTTCCTTTTGCAGATGAGAATAGGGCTGATCCCTCTGCACTGTGACAGCCCTTCAGATATGTGTAGACAGCTATCAAGTCTCCTCTCAAACTTTTGCTTTTGCAACCTGAACATTCCCAAATAATTACCAATCCTCATAGCACAATATTTGCAGACCGCTCACCATCTTGGTAACTCTTCTCTGAACGTGCTCCAGTTTGTCTGTCTTTTTTAAATCGGGGTGCCCAGAACTGGACACAATATTCCAAATGAGGTCTGACTAAGGAAGAGTAGAGGGGGATAATGATCTCACGTGATCTAGACTCTCTGTTTATCTTAATTAGAGATGAGCGAGCGTACTCGCTAAGGCAAACTACTCGAGCAAGTAGTGCCTTATGCGAGTACCTGCCCGCTCATCTCTAATCTTAATACATCCCAGAATTGGTTTTGACTATTTTTTGCTACTGCATCACATTGTTGACTCATGCTCAGTATGTTATCTATTAGTCACAGATTCTCCTCGGTCACCGGCTGCAGATAGTTATGTAGATTTATTCATTCAGCTGGAGTACAATTTAAATATGGATGACATGTGATACCGTTATAGGTGATAACACAGGATGGGCATTTACAGCACGAACATGAAACACACCTATGTGAGCGAGGACTACTATTCATTATATGATGTCTATACTGATGAGGGAGAAATGGTTTTACAGTTCTGGGACTGAGGGTCCTTTCACACTGACCAACTCTTGATCTGATGTAACCAGCGCTGATTGGTAGGCAGGTTGGTCGCTGCTGGTTTACTTTATGTTTTACACATGCAAAGAATTACTGCTACGGGAACGAATGATCTTTAGTCTGACCGCTGATGCACATAGGCCGGCTGGTCATCTCCTCGGTAATATGGAGAGATGTAAAGCTACCAGGGAGCATTTTATGCTTGCTGAAAAGAAGATATTGCAATAGAAAATGGGGGGGGGGGGGGGGAATGACAAATGGTGCTTTTAATAAATATACACAAATTCTAGTGGTCTGCTTTTTCGCCACATCTTGTACTTCATTTAGGTGCAACAAACAATGTCAGAATCCCTTGGATATGCAAAACCTTTACAGAGTTATTGTATGTTGAAGTGACACATGTCAGATTTTGAAAATTTGCTCTGTCACTAAGGCGCAAACAGGCTTCATCACTAAGGGGTTAACATAAGCTTTTTCATTTACGTGATTCACATAAAAAACTGTCCTATTCTGGTTTGATTCCCGGACCAGAATCGGACATGCAGTGCCTACTGCCTGCCAGCATGGGGCAGCACACAGTCCGTATGTGTCCATGTGATGTCCAATGCGAGTTCTCAGCACAACTCGCACTCAGCCATCTGAATATGGCCGACCAGATAAATCATATTTCAGGTGTCACATCTTATCTCTCAGCTGGGAGTGAATGCGGTTTCTTAGAATCCCACTCCCTTACATTGTACTGTAGATTATACAATCCCGCAGTGTGTGATCTCCCCGTAATACTCTTCCAGTTGCCATAAATGGGCACAATTGGGAAACAGATTCCGAGTAGTTTCATCCTAATATAACATCTGAGCCGATTATAAGGGGGTTGGAGATAAAGTAACGGCTTACAGATGTGTTCTCTAATGGCTCCAAAGAGTTAGTTCAGAATCAGGAAGAGTCTAATGGCCGGACCGCCATCAGGGCAGGATAAATGGTTACAGAGGCCCCCGCTGACCGCTGGCTGCTGCCTGCCTGTCAATAAAGATATCAGTATGTCCTGAGCCAAGTCAGTGATCGCCGGCACTCTGCACACTAGCAGTAGGAATTATATCTCGGGCGGTTGGATCCCTTTAACCCCTTCCCGCTATATGATGTACTGGTACATCATGGGAGCCTAGTACTTCCCGCAACATGACGTACCTGTATGTCATCGGGATAGCGCGAGATCATGACTGCCCTTGCCCTATCCTGCAGCAGGAGCCGGCTGTCAGTCATAGCCGGCGTCCTGCTGCAACAGCGGGGGGGGGGGGGGGCATCGGAGATGCGCCCCCCACTGTTAACCCCTTCCCTGCCGCGATCTAAGTAGATCGCGGCAGGGAAAAAGTTCACAGAGGGAGCGTGCTCCCTCTGTGTCTCCGGCCGGCTCTCGCGATGTTATCGCGAGAGCCCGGCCTGTTGCCATGGCAACAGGATGCCAGACACTGGCGTCCTGTATTGCCAATGCCTATGATTGCTGTATAAGCGATAAGGCATGGCAGAGCAGTAGCTCTGCCATGCCTTATCACAGCGATCATAGGTACAGTGCTGCAAGTCCCTCAGAGGGACTCACATTGTGTAAAAAAAAATGTAAAAAAAAGAAAAATGTAAAAAAAAACATTTTTGTGCTTTTTTTAATATTAGCATATTTGGTATTGACGCGTCCGACACGACGTGTACAAAAAGTTGAACATGCTTTTTAGCATTTTGCCTCCCAAAAAATGCAATAAAAGTGATCAAAAAAGCCATACATTCCCCAAAATGGTACCAATAAAAACTACAGCTCGTCTCGCAAAAAATAAGCCCCCATAGAGCTCCGTACATAAAAAAAGAAAAAAAAAGTTACAGGACTTTGAATGCAGCTATAGAGAAAAAAAAAGATTTAAAAAAAGGGGTTTTATTGCAAAAAAAGTTTAAAAACCTAAAAAAAATATAACAATTTTGATATCGTTGTAACCGCACCGACCCGCAGAAAAAAATTAGTGTGTCATTTATGCTGCATGATTAACGCTGTAAAAATCTATGGCAGAATTGATGCGTTTTCTCTCCCTCTTATCATAAAAAAATTTATAAAAGTTTTACCATATAGTCTATGTACCCAAAAGTGCTTCACAGTTTAGACAAAATTTAAAATCGTTCCTTTTATTCGATAAATTTAAAAAAACATAAAGCAAAAAACAGGGCACTACAAATAACCCTCTAAGTAGTTAGAGGTATCTTGACCTAGGTCCGAAAATAGACGACTCTAGCAACTTGCTTAATTTTTCGTGTACCCTTCTGATATTTCCAAAAGGGCCGTGTGTTAAGACAGTAGTGCATTAGCTGTTATGTCCCAAATTCGGGATCAGATGAGAGCTATTGACCAAGGTCAAAGAGTAAACGACTCCAGCTACTTGCTTAGTTTTTCGTATACCCTTCTGGGATTCCAAAAGGGCCGTGTGTTTATACAGTAGTGCAGTAGCTGTCGTTGTGTCCCAAAACTCGGGATCAGGCGAGAGCGAATTTATTTCTTAAGCATCACTTCCCATATTTAAGGTCTTACGATGAAGATTGATCAGGACTTAGACTAGAGATCGAGGTCACAGTATCTAGTCTTGCATCGTAAGACAGTGAGTTTTGTAAATACACAGGGAGTGTGCTTTTGAACTTAATAGTACTGGCATATGACCCTTGCTTTAGATAAGGTTCAAGTATATAAGGGCTCATCACCTGTTTGTGTTTTCATCATTTTCATTGTAACATCCTAGTCTCCAATTTTTTGTATATGTATTGTTCGGTCTCGTATTTTTTAGCGTTTCACCGCTATTTTTAGCGGGTCATCAGGAGATTTTTGACAATAATTGTGACTTTAGTTGTAATTTGGTACGTTGCAATTTGACACGTATTCCGGAGTAAGAGATGCTTTTGCGTAAATCTGTCAGCAGTAGTAAAGGCAGTTTAGATTGCGCTTTCCAATATAGAATTGATATATTCTTATAGGACGGCACCTTCAAGATTAAGGTGATCTCTATATTTAGATTTGAAACCAGTATGAGATTTCCCTATTATTCTTAAGATAGCAGTATTATGATAGTCACACTGCTACTATAGATAGTATAGGGCTCATACAGTCAAATGATCTTCAAGGTGTCCAAGATTTGTACATTTGTAATAGAGGACGGCCTTTGGTATAGGTGGTCTCTCTATATGGTACAAATCTGAGATCTATATATTTTGTGTTGTTCTTTATATATATATATATAGAGAAAGCAGTCTGTAGTGAACAGGCAGCGTCTCCATAAGAGTTAAGTTTTGCTGTTTAGAGCAGAGTGCATTCAGCCGCAAGTCTATGTATGAATAAGGGGTATCGGGTAGAGGTTCCTTAGATTAGTCACTGCAGGCTGAAAGCTAGCTCTTTTCCTAATAATACTGCCTATTGCTGATATGTCTGATCAGGAGCAAAAGCGGTAGCGCCTCTGGCCTTGATGGTAGGTCAGGGCTATCTGAGTGCTGTGGAATTGTCTTCTCTTATATAGCAAGCTTACTCCTCCCAGAGGGGGTGTATCCATCTTCATTTGACCAATAGCGTCGCCTCATGGGCAGACCTCTATTGCTCTTGCATATAATTAAGTTTTATTTATATGGTGTGAATAATAGTTTGTTGCTAGGGCTTCATATTGAAGTTACAAGTTTATTCAGCATGTTCTTCGATTCCTCTTACTGATGATCGATCATAGAATCGCATCATAATGACCCTATGCGCTGTGCCTGATGTCCGTATCGGATCCCCCTCTTGTGGGTGTTGTCCCCATACCTATAATATGATTGGGTGAGGTGGAGGCGCTGGTCGCGCTACGGTGTGCTTACGTCATCAATGTGATGACATCACCCCGTCATGTATGCCTCTATCCAGTACGGTTGGTGGGCGGATCTGGGGTCCGAGTAGCTGTATAAACGCGACACGCAGCTCGACGTAAGGGCAATGGTGCTTCCGGGTACGAGGAAGTCGCCGGGACGACGTCATTGACGTGATGACGTAGCGACGTCGTAAATGGGCCGTTCGGGTGAAGCGGCTAATAACCTAGCTGACGTTTCGCCGGGACAACGTCATTGACGTAATGACGTAGCGACGTCGCAAGTGGGCCGTTCAGGTAACGCGGCTAGTGACGTAGTTGAAGTGCTGACATTTCAGCGCCGGGGCGCCGTAATGGGGACCTAGCAACGTGAAAGCGTCATGAAGTGATGACGCTTTTCAGTCTCAGTGGACCCGATGGCTTCTACTGTATCGGCTAAGGATACAAAATAATCGGCACGATATATTAGTTTAATATCAAAAGGAAATGATGGTTAGATTATTTGATAGTCTAGTCATTTATCAATCATACCGATTCCTGGATAAATATTGTTTAAGGACACAGATGGTAAAAGTGAGTTACAATAAAATTCATAATAATAACGATTATATGTCTACGTTGTTTTGATTTATATATCAGACCATTTTATTATATATACAGCGCACATAGCTGGAGGAGGTAATTCTTCTCGATTGTGTTTCATATATGTCTATGCATGCTTACATATAAATGTAAACATATATACATACATCCCCATGCATCTGTTTGTTTGTGCAGGTAAGTGGACATTTTTTAGTTTGTCCTTATTTATTACAGCATACATTGTTGGAGGGGGTAACTCATCTCAATCTGTGTTGCATATATGTATATGTATGTATATATGCAACCACAGACATGTACACTTACATAACCATGTATCTGTTTGTTCATGTAGATAAATAGAAGTGGTTTTTTTTTGTTTTTTTTTTAAAAGAAAATTTATCGTCGCATCGGTCTTCCTTTATACTCATTTTCTCAAAGCGTATGAGTTTTTTCCTAGTCATTTATATTTTATCCTTTAGCCGAGTTAGATTGATGATCACATCATATAAAACAATTGAATGTAAGCTGTTCATTTAACCCTTTTGGTTGTACCGTGTCCATCCTATAGATCCATCTTGTTTCTTTTTGTAGCAGGAAGGTATCGATGTCCCCTCCTCTTGTATCTCTACTTATGAGTTCAATTCCCTGAAATTTCAAGCTCTCAGGATTCCCCTCATGGAATTCCCAGACGTGATTTGAGATTGGTGTTTTTTCCTTTCGTCTTACGTTCCCAACATGTCCTAGGATTCGTCTCCTAAATTCTTGTCTAGTTTTCCCGACATATTGTTTGTTGCACACGCAGGTTGCCAGGTAAACAATATTTTTGGTGATACAATTGAAAAAGCTCTTAATTTTGTATATTTTACCAGTTGTATTTGATGAAAAGGAGCTACTCTTCTCAATGAAGCAACATGCGGCACAGTTGTGACACTGGAAGGTACCATTTGGTACACTTCTTGATAGCCAATTTTCATTTGATTTTCTTCGATCAAGGTGGCTTCTGATGAGATGGTCCCTGATATTCCTGCCCCATCTATACGTAATCTTTGGGCTTTCTGGGATTACTTCTTTGAGGTCTTTATCATGACAGAGTATGTCCCAATATCTTTCCAGTACTGTTCTCATTTCCTGGTGTGCTGTGTCGTAAGTGCCCACTATTCTCATAGTGTGGGTTTCTCTTTTTCTCTCTCTAGGAATTAGAAGTTGTTCACAGGCATGCTTGTATGAGTCATCCAAAAGTGTTGTTGGATATTTTCTCTGTTTGAAACGATCATGTAGTTTCTTACTTTCACTTTGGAAGGTGGTCATTTCTGAACAGTTCCTCCTGACACGAAGATATTGTCCCTTAGGGATTCCCCGTTTTAAGGAATAGGGGTGGAAACTATCCCATCTCAGAAGATTGTTAGTAGCCGTAGGTTTACGGTAAAGGTTAGATGATATGGAGCCATCTTGTTTCAGCTCGATTGTCACGTCTAGGAATTCAATGAGGGAATTGTTTATAGTTGATGTGAAGCGTAGGTTGAGCTCATTTTGATTTAGAGAATCCACAAATTGGTTTAATTGTGTCTCCCTTAGTTCAGTGTGACTATCATAATACTGCTATCTTAAGAATAATAGGGAAATCTCATACTGGTTTCAAATCTAAATATAGAGATCACCTTAATCTTGAAGGTGCCGTCCTATAAGAATATATCAATTCTATATTGGAAAGCGCAATCTAAACTGCCTTTACTACTGCTGACAGATTTACGCAAAAGCATCTCTTACTCCAGAATACGTGTCAAATTGCAACGTACCAAATTACAACTAAAGTCACAATTATTGTCAAAAATCTCCTGATGACCCGCTAAAAATAGCGGCGAAACGCGTCGAGATTTATAAAAAATAAGGAGATCTCTAAAAAATACGAGACCGAACAATACATATACAAAAAATTGGAGACTAGGATGTTACAATGAAAATGATGAAAACACAAACAGGTGATGAGCCCTTATATACTTGAACCTTATCTAAAGCAAGGGTCTTATGCCAGTACTATTAAGTTCAAAAGCACACTCCCTGTGTATTTACCAAACTCACTGTCTTACGATGCAAGACTAGATACTGTGACCTCGATCTCTAGTCTAAGTCCTGATCAATCTTCATCGTAAGACCTTAAATATGGGAAGTGATGCTTAAGAAATAAATTCGCTCTCACCTGATCCCGAGTTTTGGGACACAACGACAGCTACTGCACTACTGTATAAACACACGGCCCTTTTGGAATCCCAGAAGGGTATACGAAAAACTAAGCAAGTAGCTGGAGTCGTTTACTCTTTGACCTTGGTCAATAGCTCTCATCTGATCCCGAATTTGGGACATAACAACAGCTAATGCACTACTGTCTTAACACACGGCCCTTTTGGAAATATCAGAAGGGTACACGAAAAATTAAGCAAGTTGCTAGAGTCGTCTATTTTCGGACCTAGGTCAAGATACCTCTAACTACTTAGAGGGTTATTTGTAGTGCCCTGTTTTTTGCTTTATGTTTTTTTAAATTTATCGAATAAAAGGAATGATTTTAAATTTTGTTTAAACTGTGAAGGGCTTTGATATAGAAATTAGACTTTTTTCTGCCTCTGTGATTACATGTACCCAAAAGTGGCATCGATAAAAACAACAGTTCGCCACGCAAAAAACAAGCCCTTATACCGCTGCATCGATGGAAAAATAAAAAAGTTATGGCTTTTGAAAAACGGAGATGGAAAAGTACCAAAAATCGCTTGGTCCTCAACGCCAAAATAGGCGATGTCCTTAAGGGGTTAAGGAGCCCCCCATTGGTCAATGACAGGTTACTCTGCTCCCCACCTCCCACTAAAGATGCCAACACCACCGCCCACCCATCCCCTGGGGCTCTCATTAATCCCATTATATGGGAGCCCAATATATCTCCTGGCGGCTCTGTGTAATGGTCAGGGCCCGGCTGGGAGATTTTAGCCTGTGAAGCAGGAATATATCACAGGCCCATGAGTAGCGCTCGACATAAGGATGTGTCACACGTAGTGGGTAAAGACCACAACAAATCTGCGTCATATTTCAGTCTTTAGCACTGTTATGTATTTTGATGCAGATCTGCTTCAGACTTCACCCCTTCAGATGAAAGCAGGAAATCTGCTGCGGATCTGTGCCATAACCCACACCGTATAGTGTGGATTGTCATGCAGATTTTGGTGTGGACCTGCAGCACAATCTGCCGTGTGTGAACACACTTTAAGGGTGGAAACACACAGTGCCGGCCACAATGTGTCCTTGCATCCTTGTTTATCTATTTAACAGGAATCAGAACCAAGGCCATAACATAATTACAGCACCAGAACCAAGCTTGGTGATATACATAGATGCAATACCAGAACCAAGCTTAGTACGTAAATACAGCAGCTGAGCCAAGCTGTGTACATGTATACAGAACCAAGAACTGTATTTCCCCTTTATGACCAGTTTCAGACGAGTGCATTAAGGGCACATTTTACAGATGTGTCCCAGCCCGACTGCAGGTCTACAGAGCAGAGCTTGCCGCATGACAGGGAACTATGAAGTGTATAGGCTCCAGGGTCATACAAAGAAGCCATGGGGCCCCAGAGCAATACTCAGAATGCCTCCCTGCCCCGGCCTAGTCCTGGTCTGAGGTGACAGAATATAGAATTACTATATGTACCAAGCTGTCTTATAGATGAGCAGTTCTGTATTTGCTGCACACCGTGTGTTACTGACATCCGGCTTCATGGGAGATTTTATATGAGTTCTTTATGGAAAACCAGAAACTAATGTTGGTGCAGAAATGGCCGAACTCCATCTGTATGGAATATACTATTTCTGTAGCTTGGGCTCCAGATCTACCGGGGACAGGAGCCCGGGGATTGTGGGGGACTCTGCTGTAAATTACTCTTCATGACCCTTTTTCAGACCCCCAGGACCCCCATGTTATTGATGAAAACCAGAATTAGTTACTTGTAAGTCCCGCTTAACATCTGTAGTTTTTGGTGATGTTTTCTGCACTGACAATCACTTCGTCTTTAAGTGAGCTGCAAACCAAGCGCCTTCTATAAGAGAATGATCCTCACTCACTTGCTCTGTCAGGATCATTTTAAGATCTATAATATGAAAAAGAAATCAACTTTATTCTTGACAGATGACGGTACGGGGAGCTTAGAGGGACGTCTGATATCTGCAGATTGTAAAGCAGAGGATTGTGGTATCATACATGCTACATATGAAGAACCTGCCATTATCCCAGATATCTCCTCAGCCCTTCACAGTAAAGACCAATCATCTGATGCTCTCATACAGGTCCCATCTTCTGATTCATCACAGATGGCTAAATGTCACAGAAGGAGAAAACCTCAAAGAGCTGACAGAAAGGAGAAGCCATATTCATGTTCAGAGTGTGGGAAATGTTTTGCAGCAAAATCACATCTTGTTACACATCGGCGAATTCACTCAGGAGAGAAGCCATATTCATGTTCAGAATGTGGGAAATGTTTTACACAGAAATCAGACCTTGTTAGACATCAGAGAATTCACACAGGGGAGAAAACATTTGTATGTTCAGAATGTGGGAAATGTTTAACTCATAAAACAGGCCTCATAAAACATATGAGAATTCACACAGGAGAGAAGCCGTTTGTATGTTCAGAAGGTGGGAAATATTTTACATTGAAATCACATCTTGTTAGCCATCAGAGAATTCACACAGGAGAGAAGCCATATTCATGTTCAGATTGCGAGAAATGTTTTACACAGAAATCAGGCCTTGTTAAACATCAGGTAACTCACACTGGAGGGAAGTCCTTTTCATGTTCAGAATGTAGAAAATGTTTTGCTTTTAAATTTTGCCTTATCGCACATCAGAGAATTCACACAGGTGAGAAGCCATTTGTATGTTCAGAATGTGGGAAATGTTTTACTAATAAAACAGGCCTTGTCGCACATATGAGAATTCATACAGGAGAGAAGCCATTTGTATGTTCAGAATGTGGGAAATGTTTTACTTATAAAACAGTCCTTGTAAAACATATGAGAATTCACACAGGAGAGAAGCCATATTCATGTTCAGAATGTGGAAAATGTTTTGCTTTTAAATCTCGCCTTGTCGCACATCAGAGAATTCACACAGGTGAGAAGCCATTTGTATGTTCAGAATGTTGGAAATGTTTTACTGGTAAAGCAGGCCTTGTAAAACATATGAGAAGTCACACAGGAGAGAAGCCGTTTGCATGTTCACAATGTGGGAAATGTTTTACTAATAAAACAGGCCTTGTAAAACATATGAGAATTCACACAGGAGAGAAGCCGTTTGTATGTTCACAATGTGGGAAATGTTTTGCTTTTAAATCTCGCCTTGTCGCACATATGAGAAGTCACACAGGAGAGAAGCCGTTTGTATGTTCACAATGTGGGAAATGTTTTACTCATAAATCAGGCCTCGTAACACATCAGAGAATTCACACAGGAGAGAAGACATTTTCATGTTCAGAATGTGGGAAATGTTTTGCTTTTAAATCTCGCCTTGTCGCACATATGAGAATTCACACAGGTGAGAAGCCATTTGTATGTTCACAATGTGGGAAATGTTTTACTCATAAATCAGACCTTGTTACACATCAGAGAAGTCACACAGGAGAGAAGCCGTTTGTATGTTCACAATGTGGGAAATGTTTTACTCATAAATCAGGCCTCGTAACACATCAGAGAATTCACACAGGAGAGAAGACATTTTCATGTTCAGAATGTGGGAAATGTTTTGCTTTTAAATCTCGCCTTGTCGCACATATGAGAATTCACACAGGTGAGAAGCCATTTGTATGTTCACAATGTGGGAAATGTTTTACTCATAAATCAGACCTTGTTACACATCAGAGAAGTCACACAGGAGAGAAGCCGTTTGTATGTTCACAATGTGGGAAATGTTTTACTCATAAATCAGGCCTCGTAACACATCAGAGAAGTCACACAGGAGAGAAGCCGTTTGTATGTTCACAATGTGGGAAATGTTTTACTCATAAAACAGGCCTCGTAACACATCAGAGAAGTCACACAGGAGAGAAGCCGTTTGTATGTTCAGAATGTGGGAAATGTTTTACTCATAAATCAGTCCTCGTAACACATCAGAGAAATCACACAGGAGAGAAGCCATTTGTATGTTCAGAATGTGGGAAATGTTTTACTGATAAATCAGGCCTCGTAACACATCAGAGAAGTCACACAGGAGAGAAGCCATTTTGCTGTTCAGAATGTGGGAAATGTTTTACTCGCAAATCAAATTTACTGCAACATCAAAAAGTTCACACTGGAGATAAGCTATTTTTTAAACCTGTTTTTTCTAACCATGATGAATAAGAAATGTATGTAATTACCAATAAACATCCGTAATCCAGAAACAAATATAAATCCAGATAACCCACCTTTATATCAGCCGTGTACATAGAATATTTCACACTGATACATATAACTGCATCTCTAAACTTGTTTCTAACTGTTCATAAAAGTTTACTTGTATAACTTACATGTTTGTATTTTGGCCGATCTTTCTTCTTCCTTTAGATGATGTTTCCTCAGAACTGATGGAGATGAGTTAGAGCTGGTACCCATTATGTGTATAAGTAGTGGGGGGAGAATCACTGCGGATCCCGGACTTAGTGGAGTTTGTTAGGATATTTTTTGGTTTTGAGAATGATCCTTTCATAGATGATAATGGTAAGAACCGTATTCCACCACTGAGCCCAGCAAGGGCGTCTCCCCTCCATCTCATCACTATAGGGTCATATACTAGGAAGAGTCGCACACAGTAATATACAGCTGTGATCACATGGGAAAGGTTCTACAACTTCAGTGTAACATATCAGACTTTATTTATACAGGACTATACAACTTGGGGCGCACAGCCCGATAAAACAAACCCCCTACATGTTTGACGCTCAGATGAGCTCTGAACACACCAGATTTCAGGAGAGCCAAGAGTTTTATACAGAAGTGACAACTTGGGAAATCTGCTGCGACATAATAGCCCATATCAGGGTGCAAACATTTACAGATCAGGTAGATACTGCCAACAGGAATACATGAGATCTTACTTAGACTTCAGGCATAACAGAACCCGGGCGCACATCTCCATAATCCAGTAAGACTCTTGTAGGAAAGGTTTTCTGTGCCAATCACCTCACTGAGAGGGAGGATTAACCCTTAGAAGACATATTGAATGAATGGTTTTGGATGAAATGTTGTGGTGTCATTCAGGCAATATGAAGAGATTTTTCATTAAAGGGGTTGTCTCGCGAAAGCAAGTGGGGTTAAGCACTTCTGTATGGCCATATTAATGCACTTTGTAATATACATCGTGCATTAAATATGAGCCGTACAGAAGTTATTCACTTACCTGCTCCGTTGCTGGCGTCCACGTTGCCATGGCTCCGTCTAACTTCGGTGTCTTCTTGCTTTTTTAGACACGCTTGCGCAGATCTATCTTCTCCATTCGGCTCGTCTCGGCATTACCGGCGTTTTGGCTCCGCTCCCTTGTACGCGTCATCGCGAAGCTCCGCCCCCGTCACATGTGCCGATTCCAGCCGATTCCAGCCAAAACTCCAAACCCCAATAGTTTTTGTTCAATTCTGTAAAATTCACCAATCCTTTCTCCTCTCCTTTCCATATTAAAAAGATATCGTCAATGAATCTACAATAAAATTTTATATTGGGGGTTAAAATGTTTTTCTCGAATGCCCCCATAAATAAGTTAGCATACGCCGGGGCAAAACGAGTCCCCATCGCGGTCCCTCTTTTTTGGATAAAAAACTGATTTTTATATATAAAATAATTGTTTTTTAAAATGAATTGGATGCCTTCTAAGATAAAACTTTTTTGTCTCTCTGGCATCTCCATGTCTGTCTGTAAATATTGTTTGACTGACTCTATTCCCCGTTTCATGGGGGATGTTAGAGTATAGCGATTTAACATCCAGTGTGCATAAAATATAATTTTCTTCCCAATCTATCTGATTTAAGAGTCGTAAGAAATGCCCTGTGTCCTTTATATACGCAGGGAGTTTAATGACTAGCCTCTGTAAAATGTGGTCAATATATTCTGACAGGGCGCTTGTTATGGAGCCTACTCCCGCTATTATCGGGCGTCCTGGTGGTGCTAATCTGTTTTTGTGCACCTTTGGTAAGAAATAAAAATATGGGACCTCCGGTTGGCGTATTAATGTTTTAGGCAATATGGGTTCTTTGTACATTATAGCCATTTCCTTCCCGGAGAGGGGATTGGCACAGGAAACTATTGGTACATGAGTTTCCTGGATTATGGAGTTGTGTGCCCGGGTTCTGTTAGGCGTGAATTCTAAGTCTGATCTTATGTATTTGTTCTGACAATATCTGCCCGATCTCAGATTTATATTTTCACTTTCTGTGGTGATTGAATGTAAATGTTTGCACCCTTATATGGACTATTGTGCCAGACCAGATCTTCCAAGTTACCACTTATGTATAAACCTCTTGGATCAATTAACAACTTACCTGAGTTAGAAAGGTGTAGGTGGGGAGTTTAATGGGTTCTGCACAAAGGGCTATCCCTAATTCACTAATCTCAGTCCTTGCCACACACTCCCCTAGATGCTGAGGCACCTCAATAGTCAGGGAGGGGCGCTGCTAGCAGTCCATCAGGATTCCGTTAGGTGATTATAAGGAGCTGATGAGCACCAGCGGCAGCCGCAGGCCTGGCAAGGCCCTCCAAGTCAGCTAGAAGCATGGCGTAATAGATTGCATATCAGTTATAGAGCTGAAATAAAAATATCAATCCCACCTTGGCCGGCTTCTGCTCCCTGTTCCTTTCTGCAGGCGTATCTTGCAAGACTTAATTAGCCACCGTTTTCTTTGGCTTTCTTGTACAAATGTAATTAAGAACAAATGTGAGTTTAACCCCTCGTTACTGTGCAACATTGACTGCCTTACACTCGTTGCTTCCCGTTAGCTACGACGTTCATGGCATCACATGGTACTATTAAATATCAAGTAAATTCATATACATACACAAATGAATTAATTATACATAATTTAATAAAAGTGTTAGAATAACATTGATTTCGTTTGGAAATTAATTGATTACATATCTGAGTAACTTGTTGGCATAATCTGTTTCTGGATTTTATTCTTCTAATAGCAGTTGGTAAAATCCTGCCGCTGCTTGTGTTGTAACCGGTCTTATAGATTTCAATTACCTTTATATGAGAATCTAATGTAAATATCATTGGGTATCCATTCTATTTCCAATGGATTAAACACCTGTTTATGTACTATTATTATGGTTCATTGTCGGTGACGATCTTCATATTACCGCTATTCATTCTACATCATCTATTGGCTTTACATGCAGATAGATTAGAGTTCTGTTATTTTACAATAAGAATCACATATTGATGTTTTATATAAATACATGAATACACATTATCAGATAATTCAGCTGCCTTCGCTGATTTTCAGGATATGCAAATCCTATTCTATAAATAGTGAAGAAATGGATGCTAGCATATATAAAACAGATCAGACCTCTGATTCACCCCTCTGGGAAGCCTTGTATCCAGTGTTGGTATCCGATATGCTTCTCTTTTGATCTCCTGCTCCTGGCTAATTACACCATTCTTCTTGCTGGATACTTTTTCTATACCATAGAAAATAACATTTTCTAAAGTACCCGAATGTTCTTCTAAAAAGCGTCTTACTGCGCCCGAGCGATTGATGGTGCCATTATTAATGTGTCTTACATGTTCAACAATCCCTGTTCTTATTGAATCGTGCATCCTATGTAGTATTTGTTACATTCCGTGCTAGAGATGATACAAATAGCATTAGTTGTGTCACAATTATTAAAGCTCGTTATTTTGTACTCTTTAGATTTTTCACTGTCCTAGAATGTATTTTTCTTAGTGGCCAGATGACATCAGCACATCTCGAGTTACCGCATCCGAAAGACCCATTTATACTCAGCCAATAAGATTTTTCATCTTTGAATTAAAGATACTAGGTAGAGATGATCAAGCATTGCCCTTAGCGAGTTCCTGCCCGCTCGGGAGCAAAGATTCGTCTGCCGGCGGTGGGGGAGAGCTGGGAGGAACGGAGGGGAGATCTCTCCCGCCCCCCTCCCCCCCCCCCCCCCCCCCCCCCGCTCCACCCTGCTCATGGCCGCAACTCACCTGTCACCCGCGCCGGAAGCCGAACCTTTTGCTCCCGAGCGGGGAGATACTCGCTAAGGACAATGCTCGATCGAGCAATTGTCCTTAGCGAGTATGCTCGCTCATCTCTAGTACTAGGGGATAGCAAATCTCCCAGATTTCTACTCTTCCTGGCTACACACATCACACCTTTATCCAGGATCTTACCCCTTGTCTCATCCTGCCGCAAAATTGGTAGATATTTATGAAAAACCTTTTAGATCACATAAAAGTTTCTATTAAAAGCTGTAGAAAAAAATTAAACCCTTTTCTTTCGTTTTTTATGCTTATTTTCTACCAAAAGTGTATCTCTATTTGCAGTGTCTATCCTATTACATGCTTTATTGAGCATTGGTTTTTTATATCCTCTTTCCAGGAGTCTTTCCTTTATTTCCGCCTTTGCTTCAATAAATGTGGATTCTTTTGTGCAGGCTCTTGTCCCTGTCGGGATCGCTTTTAATGTATGTCTGGGATGGCTCCTCTCTGCATGCCGTACGGCATTCCCTGCCATCTCTTTTCTGAATTACCTAGTTCCTTGTCATTGTGGGAAATCAACCATTGCACATTGACAGGATTGCTATTTATATACGTTGCAAAATCAGATATATCTGTGCTTCCTTCATTAGCTGGAGGTTCTGCCCTATCCCAAATGATGACTGTCATCAATGAATCTAGCATACCACACCATGCGGCTATGTGATGCCCTGAACGTCGGAGCTAACGGGAAGCAACGAGTGAAAGGCAGTCAATGTTGCACACTAACGAGGGGTTAAATTCACAAATGTTTTGAATGAATTAAAGGTTTAGTTTTTAAGGGAGTCTGTTAGCTTATTATGTAGAGGTGAACAAGGTTTTATAAAAACTGAAACACGTTCTGCATATTTGTGAAATGCACATTTTATTAATAAAGCAGGAAATCTGAAATGCAAGCAGCATCCCGACTGTGAATTACATTTGTACATCTCCGCTATACCCTGACAGGTTAGAATATTTTGGACTGTTACCAGGACTGTGACTGTAACAAGGGAGCGCTTTCTAAATCAAGAGGAAAGAAGGTTTCTACGCAACATAGAATGGGTTCTTTACTGTAAGAGCAGTGAGACGATGGAACTCTCTGCCTGATGATGTGGTGCTGTTCACTAGAAGAGTACAAGAGGGGCCTGGATACCTTTCTTGAGTGCAACAAGATTACCGGTTATAGTCACTAGTTTACTTCAGAGGGGTCGTGATCCCGGGATCGCTGATCTAGTTGCCAGACTCGGAGTCGGAATTTTTTTTTTCCATTTAAAATAAGGAAAAATGGGGGGGCGGAGCCTGACCGCGGAGACTGATGGCCGTGCAGTGAGACAGCTCCGGCACCGAGGCAAGCCCGCAAGCACCCCAAAGCAGCAATAAAGCGCTAAAATGGGCAAATTCAGCAGGGAGAAGAGCGGAGAACATCTGGGGACACCCCGACCGGCCCGCGGACAAGCTGATATGCAGAGGTACCTGAGAGAGCGCACCACGAGTTCCCCGCACTCCTCAGGCAAGATGGCGTCCGCAGCTGCCCCAGCACCGCCGACAGTGAGGGAGGGTGAGTCGTCCTCGGAGGGAGAGGAAGACGGAGCTGTGTCAAAAAGCTTCATGAGGGAGCTTATCTCCAGCGCTCTGAGCCCGGTCCTGACAGAGCTGACGGGCATCAAAGAAGAAATGAGGCATATGGGGAGGAGGGTAGAGGAGCTGGAGAACACCTCAGAAGCATTCACCTCCCACGCACTGGAGATGGAGCATATATTAAAAGCTCAACACCAACAGCTCAACAGGTCTCTCCTTATGCAGGAGGACCTGGAAAATCGCAGCCGGCGAAGCAACGTTCGCATTAAGGGGGTCCCCGAATCGTGGGTGGCGGAAGCCCTCTCAAAAGTGACTTTAGAGATTTTTGCCTCACTGGTGGGCGCTGAGAGAGCAAAGGAGATGAAGATAGAAAGGGTACACAGAGCCCTACGCCCGCAACCAGCCACAGGGGAACCTCCTAGAGACTTGATTTGCAAGCTGCTGACATTCCCAGACGCAGCAGCCATCTTGGAGGCAGCAAGAAACCGTCGAGACCTCCAATACGCAGGGGCCACAATTCAATTATATCAGGACTTAGCCCCTACCACCCTGGCCAAGAGAAGGCTATTAAGACCACTACTGGACGCCTTACAAGCCAAAAGCATAAAATATGCCTGGCTGTTCCCCTTTGGCCTGGGGATAACACATAAAGGCAAAAGGCTCAACATAAGATCGCCGGAGGATCTGAGGGGCAGCTGGCGGCTCTTGGACCTAGAGCCGATAGACTTACCAAACTGGCTCCCATTGCCAGACATCCCTGCTTTACCCCAGCTACCGGCTACGGAGAGCTGGAGAATAGCAACACATGCAAACTCCTCCAGGAACAGCCACAGGAAGAAACCCAGGGAGGAAAGTACAGTCGACGATCCATGATTGCTGATCACAGACCTTCTACTACACCCGCCATGACCTGGTCTCAGACTAGGTGAAACGACGGGGGACCCCGCCGCCGCACCGGGGCCCCCCCTCCCCCCATCTCTAGTCCTCCACCCGAGACACCCGGGATGAAGTTCCCCGCTTGCCCTACCCGTACCCATTCTCCTGAAAGTAGAATAATGATAACTATACACCCTGATAAGGGGTGCTTGTTTGCCTCATCCAGATCAGGCAAGTTTTTCTGTTCAAAGTTAAAACTTATGACAGTTACCCCCGTTCCCCCGAAAAAAAATAGACGAGAGCAGATCATAGTCTGCCACTCGCCTGCAGCCCTTTCCCATACAGAGAGGGAGCATTTTGATCACCGTCTTTACGGTTTTTGTTCTTGTAGTGAAACCTACTTCCCCAAAAACCCTATACCCACCCCAACCTCACCCACCTACCCCCCATCCCTTTATCCACATTTTTTCATTGCGCCATCTGAACGCCAGTGACTAACCCGTCTCACTAAAGAGCGGCTTGGCCACGCGCCCCTGATCGGTCGCCACCCGAAGGCGGAACAGGAACCACCGATACACCCCCGTACCAAACCACTTTCCCTTGGATTAAAATCTCTTCCTCATTTTGCAGATGTCCAGCAGCATACCACTGTCAACGTCGCTGACGGAGGAGCTAAGGTGCACGTCTTTCAACGTCCGGGGCCTCAACACGCCGAGAAAAAGGTATGGGATCTCACAGCTTTTAAAAAAATACAACACAAAAATCCTCCTCCTACAGGAGACACATATCAAGGGGGATAGGCCCTTCTCCCTCCCGGGGAAACAGTTTACACAGCATTTCCACTGCTCCCATCCCACTTCGGCTTCCAAGGGGGTCTCGATCTTGTTCCACAAGTCGGTGCACTTCGAGACCCTTGCGGAATACTCAGATGAAGAAGGTAGGACTCTTTTCATAAAAGGCACCCTCAACGGGGTGAAACTAACAATAGCAAATCTGTATGCCCCAAATACCCGACAAACAGAGTGGGTCACCAAGCAAATAAAAATTCTTAGAGAATTCGCCATGGGAGCGATAATTTTGGACGGGGATCTAAACATAACTCTTAATCCCCTCCTTGACTCCTCTAGGGGCAGATCCCAGGTTTCGCAGGGACGACTCAGCAGGCTAATTAAAGAACTAGAGGATTTGGGCATAACAGACGCATGGCGAACACTTAACCCCACGACCAGAGACTACACCCACTATTCGCAACCTCATAAGTCCTTTCAAAGACTCGACTATTTATTTATCTCTAACTCCCTCTTGCCACAGGTAGGACAGGCTAAAATCGAGACCATAACGATCTCAGATCACGCGCCCATCCATTTGGACGTTAGGATCTCTTCGGAAGGCCCGGGGGAGCGAACCTGGCGCTTGAATAATACAATACTAGATAAAGAAGAGGATAGACTTAAGCTTACGGAACTCCTAGAGGAGTACTTCCAGCTCAACAGCGGGACTGAGCCAAAAACCCCGATAGTTTGGGAGGCCCACAAGGCCTACATGAGGGGGTTACTCATTGCCCTTGGAGCTAAAATTAGGAAAAAACAGCATCGTGAGATTGACACCCTACTCTCTCAAATAGCAAAACTAGAAAGTATAGCGAAACTCTCACAAAAAAAAAGAAGTTTAGATGAACTAACAGACAAAAGGAGAGAGTTGGGAAGCCTCTTACGCTCTAGATTCAACAGAAATCATCTACATCTCAAACAATCGGTATATATCCAAGGCAATAAGGGCAGCAAATACATGACAGCTTTATTAAAAAAATCACAGAAAAGAAACCACATCAGCGCGATAAAAGATCAGTCGGGTAAGATAGCTTCAGCCTTCCACTCCTACTACACAAAACTGTACAACCTGAGGGATCGTCCAAGCCCAATAGATCAAGCCCTGCAAAAAGAAAGAATTAATTCCTTCCTACATACAACAAACCTACCAAAACTAGATGAGACATCCGCACTAGCCCTACTGACACCAGTGACTGACCAGGAAGTCGAGGACCTAATCGACTCAAGCCCGGCAGGCAAGAGTCCGGGGCCGGATGGCCTCTCAGACAGATACTATAAAACCTTTAAACCAACCCTAGCCCCCAAATTAAAAGAGTTATTTAACTCCCTCCTGCAGGGAGGTGAACTCCCCAAGCAAGCCCTGGAGGCACACATCACACTCATACACAAAGAGAACAAAGATCCCACGTCCTGTATGAATTACAGACCAATCTCACTCATCAACCATGATATGAAACTATGGGCAAAATTCATGGTCAAGAGGATGGAAGACCTCATCCCCAAATTGATCCACAAGGAACAAGCAGGTTTCATAAAGGGTAGGGAAGGAAAGAACAATTGCCACAGAATACTGCACGCAATAAGATTAGCCCAACTACAAAAAACCCCACTGGTATTAATAGGCACTGACGCCGAAAAGGCGTTCGATCGAGTAAATTGGACCTACCTAGAAAGAGTTCTGGCCAACTTTAACTTCCCAAACGCCTGGATATCGGCAATCTTTTCTCTTTATAGTAGCCCACATGCGAGATTGAGAGTAAACAACACTCTATCACCCGCATTTGGGATTCGTAACGGAACTCGGCAGGGGTGCCCGCTCTCCCCGATCCTCTTTGTACTGGCCCTAGAACCTTTGCTACACAAAGTCAGAACACACCCAGAAATTAGAGGAATTACAGCAGGTAACCTCTCATTCACCACAGCCGCCTTTGCGGACGACATCATGTTCCTGATCTCTAATCCGGCAATAGGCATACCCAAATTGATTTCTTTGCTGGAATCATTCGGCACCATATCGGACTTCAAAATAAACTACTCAAAGTCGACCATCCTCAATGTATCGGTCCCTCGGAAAGCCAGTGCTACACTAAAGTCCATCTCCCCCTTCACATGGACGGAAGACGCTATAGACTATCTTGGCATTAAAATTACCAAAAAAACTGAAAACCTCTACACATCCAACTTCCAACCTCTCCTCACGGTAATCAAAAACATCCTACGGTCATATGACTTGCCATATATTTCATGGTTCGGAAGAAAGAACATTGTCAAGTCATATGTCCTTCCCATCGTAACATACAAAATGCGCATGCTTCCGATCTACATACCCGGGTCCTTCTTCCAATCCCTCCGACGACTTTTCTCTCAGTACATCTGGAAACAGAAAAAACCGCGTATAGCCTACACCTTGCTCTCCAGAAGGAGAGGGGAGGGGGGCATTGACCTGCCACATGTTCCAGACATACACAGATCCATCCAACTCAGCTACTGGTTGGACCTTGTACACCCGACAAGAGACCCTTTGCTACTAAACCTGGCTAAATACGCTCATGGAGACACCACACTTGACGACCTCTGGCACCCTTCTCGACGCAGCTACAGCTCCAGGGGATTTAATCCCCTGTTGAGGGCCCCCTGCGAGACCTGGGACTCATTGAGATCCAAGATAGCCCCGGACCCCTCCCCAATCACGCCCATGAACACTCTGGGTAAACTACTAGGGCTTGAGCCAGACCCGGTGTCTAGGAGCGTCTGGGAGAGGTTCGCAGGAATCAAATTAGGAGACCTACAACCCATAATTCACCAAGGAGCAAGAGAAGCTGTTCAGCTCTTAGCCCCAGACTTAAATATCCCCTTCCTACAAAAAGCTCAGATTACTAAAACAATAGAGGACTTTGCCAAGAGATATAAATCAACTAGGCCCTTAACACCGTTCGAGAAATTCTACCTGGAAGGCGCCCCTAAAAATAAGATCATCTCAAACCTACACAAAAAACACATCTCACCCTATACAGGATATAAGCCCGCCTATCTAACCTCATGGGAACGCGAACTTAACATCACCATCTCCGCGGAAGACACAAAAATCATCCTCAGACTGGCCTTCGGATTATCCCCCTGCGTACTCTTACAAGAAAGCCACTACAAGATTCTAGCAAGGTGGTATAGAACACCCCAATGGCTATATACGCACAAATTAGCTCCCCACGAGAAGTGCTGGAGATGTGACACCGCGACAGGCTCGTACAGACACATATGGTGGGACTGCCCAGCACTGGGCTCCTTTTGGAAGGACATCGAAGGAGCAATCAAAACCGTTAAACCAAATTTAAAACTAACACCAGAAATGGTGCTCCTTTGGATACCGACGGATAACTTCCACCCCCTTAAGGATAAAATCATTGCCCTACTGTTAGACGTCGCGAAAGCCTTAATCCCAACTAGATGGCTACAAAAATCCCCCCCTACCACAGCACAGTGGAGAGACAGGGTAGATTTAATATACAATCTAGAGGAGCTAACGAGTTGGAAAACTAATACTCGGGACAAATTTCTAAAGGAATGGGAGCTGTGGAAAAGAATTCCCCAGTGAGGCCCGCCTCACGGCACCGGGAATTTCCCGGGGCTGGTACGAGAACCTCAGGGAAACACATAGGCCTAAAAATAAAGGACCTTCAACCATAATTACATTTATAACACTGAAACAAAAAAAAAAACAAAAAAAAAACAAAAAAAAACCGAACTGTACCGTGAGGAAGGCCCCGGACGTTGGAACAGACGGTGCGAGGGACACGGGCGTGGACCACGCCTGGCAGACCGACCGCGCCTAAGACAGGCTCCCTCCTCCTGGTAGGAGGCAGCGACCGCAAAGTAAGACCGAGGGGGCAACCCCACACATAAGCGCATAGCACCACCTACCCCTTTCCTTCCCCACCCCTCTTTCCCTACCCCCGTCCCCTTCCCACTTAGGTTTTGCTTTAATTTATGTTTGTATAGAACGAAGGCTATCATGACACCTTATGTAGCCCACCAAGATAAAGTTAGTTTATATTGTTTATGAAAGAAAAAAAAAAAAAAATCTGTTGTTTCAATGTAGTTTATTGCAAATTGTAAAATTACTGAAAATACTGTCACTAGGAGAAACACTCTTAGCTTTGCGATCTTTATCACTGCAATCTTGTTTGTATGTAACCTGGTTTTGTATTTGGAAATCTCAATAAAAATATGTTAAAAAAAAAATAAATAAATAAAATAAGGAAAAATGGCTTTTACCTCATTGGGTATATTTGCCTTCCTGTAGATCAATATTGGGGTGATAGGCTGAACTCAGTGGATTTACTATGTTTCTATGTTTTGTTACTATTTATTGTATCGCTGCAATCAGAATCTGCGATAAAGGATAACATCTATATAAATTACACCAGCATGACAAAGTAACAACGCACCAAGTGTGGAAATTCAGTTTTTTTTTTTCAAAAAAACCTCTCTGTAAAACGTGAAAGAAAGTAAAAAATCAAAAACCATAAATTCAATGTTGTCCCCACAAGCATAAAGAATGACGGCTCACCCGGCCTCACTTGTTCCGCTGTCAGGAAACTTCATCGGCTCCATTTATTCCTAGGATGATGGGAATTTGATTGTGGAAATCCTCGTCTTTTGTGCAATTGCATCTGAAGCGATAGGATTGCACAGAGAGGATGTTATTTTTCATTTTTGGATATGGACCCTTTTGTAGTGTAACAGGCGGTTATTGTCCGCTTAAAAAAATGTTTTGGTAATTATTCTCCCTTCTTCGTGACTCACACTAAATAGTCAATAGATCAGAGTCTTGGCCGGTAAATGTAGGATTACAGTCATTAGTATTAAGGTACGGAGTAAAATGTAAGAAGACCTGTGAATGTAGCGTCTATATAAATTCCTATGTGACCAATGATGCTGGGATGATGTGTGTTTCCTTACAAACTCTCCCACATAGAGAAGTCCATACATAGAGTGGCAGCATCCACGGCAACAAGATGAATAAAAAGGAACTTTATTCCATTATGGTTCCAGTAGCAAAAACAACAACATGGACTGCAAAACCAGGTAGTAACGGCGACATTTCGATCCAGATAGGATCTTTCTCACGCCCAGTCACACTACCCACACTCAAAGTTTATATACATGTAATAATTAAAAACTAATTACCACCAGCTGAACGATCGTCATCGGTCTGCGTCCAGTGAGCGCCGTCATCACACTGGGACTACCACTGCCACAGCGTAGGCCTTCCATCATCGGAGCGGAAAAGTGTCATACCCACCCATCATACCCACTACACATGCACCAACCAGGCCGGTTGCTACACAGCCCAACCTACGTCACTCCTCACATGCCTTAAGCGCATGCGCAAAAAAGAACGGCTATCGAGCAGCCAGTTGCCATAGCAGCGGATGCTCCCAGTGGTAATGCGGGCCCATCATGCCTACTATGCATGTGTCAACCAGACCGGCTATCGCACGGCCCACCCTACGCCCCTCATCACATACCTAAAGCGCATAATGCGAATCTTTAGCTGGCTGACTGCATGGCCGGCTGAGTCAAAATGCCTAGGTATCGGCAAATCTAGCTTCTTCGTACGAATAGTACTTTTATGGCTCAGAATCCACGACCAATCCTCCATCGTGGTTTCACCCACATATAGTAGGCCACACGGACACACGATAAGGTATATAACATACGTGGACTGACAAGTGTATCTTTTCCGGATCCGGTATCGTTTACCCGTCCGGGTATGGTGGAACGTATCACCCCTAAGAAGGTTGCTACAGCGCAAGCATCCGAGACAGGGAAAGTTGCCTACACGTCCAAAAGATGGGGTGCCTGCTGCATAACTATCCATCATACTATGCACCACTCTGTCCCGGATGTTCGCACCTCTTCTGTATGCCACCAAAGGGGGCCAGGCAAATTCATCCACCATCGGGCAATTTTTTTCCCAACATATGCCAGTGCCTATGAATAATACTGGAGATCCTTCAACTCATGGGTCCAAATGTCGAGATAAACGGTATCCTAGGGGCCTTTTTAGATTTCACTCTGGGAACCAGCAAATCACCCCTCGGCACAGTACGTGCTCTTGCAGCCGCAGATGGCACCAAGTCATCAGTGTAACCCCTCTGTAAAAACTGTTCACACATCTCCGAAAGCCTGGCATCAATGCAATAATCTGCTGCATTTTGGTGAACACGAAGGCATTGACTCCATGGCAACGCCTTCAGCAAACATCTAGAATGACAATTCGAGTAATGGAGTAAGTTATTTCGATCTGTCTCCTTGTGGTACAAGTCAGTGGTAAGCACCATTCCCTTTTTGACCACTAGGATATCCAAAAATTCGATCAACACAGCAGAGGGGGTCAGCATGAATTTCAATTCCGGAACTAAATTATCAAGGTAATTGTGGAAATCTCTCAGCTCATCAAATGAGCCGTTCCAGAGCATAAAAATGTCATCTATATATATCCACGAGCTGCCAGTGTGGAGACACAGACACACCTCTCAATGTGGTCCATATACATGTCCGCATAAGTAGGGGCCACATTGGACCCCTTCACAGTGCCCTGGCACTGCCTATAAAAGTTTTATTAAAGAGAAATAAATTCTCAAGAATGATTCCAGTAGCGCCAGGGCAAACAGCAGGCATGTATTGGACCACTGAGATGTCAACAAACACTCCCTTACAGCTTTGAGACCTCAGGAATGGGTAATGTTAGTATAAGGGGACACCACGTCCAGTGTCACCAGGATCGGGGTGTCAGATACCCTCGCTGCACTCAACTCAGATAAAAAATCCCCGGTGTCTCGAATAAAGGAGGTGGCCCATGTTGCTTATTGTCAATGGGCTGTGCGACAGCTGCTCTTTCTGGTGCAGGCACTATAGGTATGTGATGAGTGACGTAGGGCGGACTGTGCGATAGCTGGTCTGGTTGGCGCATACATAGGAGGCATGATGGACCCGCATTACCACAGGGAGCGTCCGCTGCTATCGCAAATGTCTGCGTGATAGCCATTTTTTCTTGCTCATGCGCTTGAGGTATGTGAGGAGTGACGTAGGTTGGGCCGCGCGACAGCTGGCCTGGTTGGCGCATGTGTAGTAGGTATGATGGGTGGGACACTTTTCCGCTCCGATGATGGAAGGCCTACGCTGTGGCAGTGGTAGTCCCAGCGTGATGACGGCGCTCACTGGACGCAGAACGATGACGATCAATCAGCTGGTGATAATTAGTTTTTAATTATTACATGTATATAAACTTTGAGTGTGGGTAGTTTGAGCTTGAGAAAGATCCTATCCAGATCGAAACATTGCCGTTACTACCTGGTTTTGCAGTCCATGTTGTTGTTTTTGTTACTGGAACCATAATGGAATAAAGTTCCTTTTTATTCATCTTGTTGCCGTGGATGCTGCCTCTCTATGTATGGACTTCTTGGTGAGTGGAACAGGCTTTGGATCCAGCCTGAGGAGTCGTGTCATCATTGTGGCTGTAGATCACCTTAGGCTGTGAGACACCTATGTGAGTGCTGTTGTGGCATTGTGAATTCTCTGACATAGAGGTTTGCGGAAGCACGTATCATTGCAGTGCATTTTGTCTGTTTCTCACTTGATTGAGGGTCAGAAGTGTTGTCGTGTCTACTTAAGAAGAGCACCCAAAAAGTGTGTAGGGACATCTAGGGGGTGAGTGCATCAGGGAATGGTATAGACTTTCTCCAAGGAGAGCACCTGGAAGGCGTGTGGGGACACCTAAAAGCTAAGTAAAGAGATTTATAAAGCAATGCTCCTCTGGGAAATTTATGCAAATCAGAAACATGGAAAAATACCTCTACAGCGCCATCTGTTGGATAGCAGCATTCCGTCAATTCAAAGTGACCTTGTAAAAAAATGTCTACAATCACTGGGATTTTAAAACTAAGCCAGAAACCATGTATAAACAGACTGTTTCGGGGTGTTTGCCCCTCATCGGGTGTCCCCACATCCCTTCTGGGTGCTCTCATTTGGGAGAGACTATACTATCCTTAAATCCACTCACCCCCTAGGTGTCCCCACACACTCTTTGGGTGCTCTCCTTAAAAGGGTTTTGTCATTAAAAGAAAAATTATCTAAACTTACCTATTCCTTCCTTGTCTGTCTCCTTATCATATCTTCTCCTGGTTGAACTTCTCCAGTGCCCCAGATCAGCTCACAGCAGGCTGGACCCAGATTGTTATGAAGGATGCTTATCACAAACTCCTTCCTGCTGGGTCAGTGAAGGTCACATCCCTGTTCTGTAGCTTCACTGCCAAGGAAGGAATTGTAATCTATTTCAGAGATAGCTCGCATGAGTAATCTCTGAAGAAGATAGGCAGTCCTCCTGCTGGCCTGGGAGCTGTGACATAACGTACACTTGCAGACTGCCAACCAAATGTACCTAATCTCACAGGAAGGAAAAGAATCAGACAGCTGGAGCTGGACCCCCCCTCCTCCCCCTCCCCCTGACTGCAGGAGACAGTTAAAGATAAGGGAGGTGAAGATCTGGTAAGTAGACTGATGGGGGAGGAATAGATAATATAGCATTTTTCTTTTTTAGTGACAGAACCCCTTTAAGGAGACACAACACCGCTTCTGACCCACGTCATGGGCCCCTCACAGACTAAGCCAGGGACCTGCTGCATACTGATGAGGGGCAAACAGCCCATAGATGGATAGTTTCTGGCTTGGTTTAAAAATCCCAATCAATCATTGTAGACTTTGTTTTTTATAAGGTCACTTGAATTGAAGGAATGCTGCCATCCAATAGATGGCGCTGTAGAGGTATTTTTCCATCATTTGATTGGCAATTGTTCAAATTATTATTGTTCAATATAAACTGAATGCTGTCGGTTACAAACTGTTTTTGTAGATGTGGAATGGAGTGGTCAGTACTCAAGAAGAAGGACGGCTGAGGGGAGAACTATTTAAAAACATATCAGGGGCACTAGACTCTACTACACAGAAAGACCGGGTCCTTTAGTCCACTAGGCTTTAGCATTCTTATATAAAGGAAACTAGACTCTACCAAACAACAGGACTGGGTCCCTTGGTTCAGTGAGGCTAGCATTCTTATATAGAGGAAGCTAGACTCTACTGGTCAGGGGGACCGGGTCCTTTGTCCCACTATAGCTAGCATTCTTATATAGAGGAAGCTAGACCCTATTGATCAGGGGGAGCAGGTCTTTTGGCTCACTATAGCTAGCATTCTTATATAAAGGAAGCTAGACGCTACCTGTTGAGGAGACCGGGTCCTTTGGCCCACTAGAGCTAGCATTCTTATATAGTGGAAGCTAGGCTCTACTGGTCAGGGGGACCGGGTCCTTTGGCCCATTCTTATATAAAGGAAGCTGAATTCCAGTGAGAAGAGAAACCTGTTTATATGTCTTGATTTACCAAATAATTTTTAATTGCAGCCTTGCAGAAAATGTATTATCTGTTACTGCGACCAGTTTATATAATTGACTACTACTTTAGAGTTATTTCCATTTTCACACATCAGCACTTTTAGCAAAAATCCATGTTTTACAAAATGTCTCCAGGCAGTTTTAAAGGCAAAAAATGGTTGTTAGTAGAGATGAGCGAACGTACTCGGATAGGCACTACTCGTCCGAGTAATGTGCTTTATCCGAGTACCTGTCCGCTCGTCATGAAAGATTCGGGACGCGCTGCGGAGCGGGGAGCTGCAGGGGAGAGCGGGGAGGAACGAAGGGGAGATCTTTCTCTCCTTCTCTCCCGCCCGCTCTGCCCCGCTCCCTGCCGCGACTCACCTGTCAGCAGCGGAGCGCCCCGAATCTTTCATGACGAGCGGAGAGGTACTCGGATAACGCACATTACTCGGACGAGTAGTGCTTATCCGAGTACGTTCGCTCATCTCTAGTTGTTAGCTGTACGGCTCCAGTCACACATGTGGCATGTAATTCCGCTTCTTTTTCGTTATCTGGCACTGACTTTGAAGCCGAACACCAAAAATGTTGGAGCTGCCGATCTGGCCCATACAGGACCCAAACAGTGTCAGACGGACCCCACTGATTACACAGATCTGCGACTAAAAAGCTGTTTGATTGTTTTCAACTAATTTCCATGTATTTTGGTGTGCTGAAGACAATAAAAAATGTGAAAAAATCCAAGAAGCCAGGATTTACCACAAAATGCAAAATTCTCTTCAAATTTAGTATTTTTTTTTAATGTTAGGATTTTTAACTAAATTTAAAAAGTCAAAATTACTATTAATTAATTCACATCAGTGCATTTAAGATATACAATGAAAAAAATACATGACTTCCAACATAACACAATGGCGGTTTTTACGCTTCCATCCCTGCAGGTCATTCCGTACACTTGAAGGAAACCTACAATAACTTGGAATTGGTTCTTCGTAAACTTAAATATGAATACCACGGTTGGCAAATGTGTGGGGATTTAAAGGTCTTATGCATGCTGCTCGGGCAACAAGCTGGATATACCAAATCCCCTTGTTTTCTGTGTTTATAGACAGTCGAGATCAACAACATCACTGGACCAAGAAGAGTTGGCATCTGAGGGTGCTCACAGTCGGTCAGAAAAATGACCTCCGAGAATCTTTGGTACCTCCACATAAAGTTCTTCTACCACCTCTACATATAAAATTGGGATTAATTAAGCAATTCTTAAATCACTTCGAAGAGATGGAGAATGATTCAAATATTTGGTCACCAAGTTTCCAGGCCTCTCAGAGGCAGAATTGAAGGAAGGTGTGTTCATCGGACCAGACATTAGAAGGCTTGTAGCTGATCAACCGTTTGTCAATACCATGACGGATATTTAAAAAGAAGGGTGGATTGAATTTGAAGAGGTCATAGAGACTGTAGACTAAGGGCAGCATGTGTTTTTATGCGCACTTCAGCACAACGTATTTGCTCCACGAACAAAGCGCTTTTGTGTGCGTGTCTGCGCATTTTCCTGCACTTTCTTGCACACGATGGGCGTGTTCACTTGCATGCGGGACACGCCCACGCCCTGATTTAAAGGGTTATTTAGCCTAACGAGTCCCAGATGTGTTCTTTTCCCAGCAAAGTTTTGAAGTGTTTCAACCATCCGCCGCGCATTTGACGCACTCCCCATAGACTTCTATAGGAACCTTTGGAAGGCAAATGCACACAAAATAGAGCAGGTTCTATTTATTTGTGTGCGCAAGAAATACCCGTATAAATAACCTTAATGTGAGAGAACCCGTTGATATTAGTGGCTGTTTCTGTTTCCCGCTGTACATTTTACGTGCTCAAAACCGCCCATGTGAAGCCTTGCACCAGACCTTGCACTCTTCCTCGGTCACCTCTCCCTTGCGTCAGGGTTTCTCCACTGCCCGTAAGTCCCTACTCCTAGGAGGGGGGGATCCCTACCTCACCTCAGAAGGAGGCCATGGATTCCCTGGGCTTATTTCCGGGCATCCATACCCTCTATCTGTACAAGTTAACACCCCACAGGGTGTGCCCTCGCCGGAACCTAAGGTCTTCTGCACTATCCCTAGGCAAATGGGAAGTCTACTGACAATCCATCTTAGGAGATCGGGGCAGGCGCAGTACTAGTACATTTCTCCATTCTTCTGGTAACGTAGTGGTTGGCATTATCGGAACTGGCTCTTCATCCTTTTCAAACAAGGGAAACGTTGGTGTCACATTGTCCAGTCCCTTACTCATACTCTTTTTGATCAAAGGGATAATATACATACAGGAAATTACATACCCCACCTCTTTCTGCTAAAATCATATCCAGTGCTACTCTATTTTGGAACGCCATGGATGCAGTGGGCCCTAACTGGTCAGCTAACCCTTGCAAAGCATGCCTGGTGTAGTTTACAAACCTCTGCTGATTGTAATAGATATAATTCATCCAATCTACATTATTATTAACAGTGACAATAGCAAATAAGGACTCAAAACCTGCTTTAACCTGATCTCTAGAATTAAATTCATCTGGCACCCCCCTTGGCACTCCTATTACATCTATGTGTACATGTGGATCAAAGTTACCACCTGGAGCGTGAACTTTTCTCTTAGCACGATGCGGTGTTGGAATCTCACCCTGTAGTCTTATTGATTGTATTAATTTGTTCTGATCCCTGAAACACGGGGCTAGTGTACAGTAGTCAAGTGTGTGTTAGAGGAATTGTACCACATTATAGCATGTAAAGGATATGCAGGATTATGAGTTTTTTCAGTGCGAAGTGTGGATCCAAGTGGGCTTTCCTTCGAGCTTGACTGCAGTTTGGGGTGGTGAACAACATCTGGTAGGGACCTTTAAACCGGGTTTCTCTCTCAAACTTTTTCACATAGACCCTGTCACCTGGTTTTAGATTGTGACACTCATCTGTAGGACCTGGGAGAAAAGCAGAGACTGCAGAATGCATTATTGACAATTCCTTGGAGAGGCCTATGACAAAATTAACAAGAGAATCATTCCCCAAACTCAGCTACTGTGGCATGTACCCTCCGGAGAAAAATGAAAACTAATAGAAGACACTCAATTCAAGATTTGCCCATTTCCTCCATTGTCTTTTGTATCTACTTTCCCCCTACTCCGCGGATGGTAGGGTGTGTGAAAAGCCTGGAATATACCCAAAGCAGACATGATGTGTTGCATTATTTCACCTGTGAAGTTTGTACCTTTGTTTGACTCAATCACTTCCGGTGCCCCATATCTGCAGATTACCTCATTCATGAGCTTCTGTGTGGTTACCTGCTTATTTACTTTGGTAACAGAGTAGGTCTCTCCAACCTGAAAAGACATCAACAACAACAAGCACATATTCATACTTCCCAACAAGTGGGAGCTGAGTGTAGCCAATTTGCAATCCCTGAAATGGGTAGAGTGGTCTAGGCAAGTGTTATGTGGCAAATTTACTTCTGCCCTGTTGCTTACGGCAAAGATCATGCAAAATTGGACAAATGATGCAGCCGCTACAGAAAACCCAGGAGCCACCCGTCCTCGTTCAAGCGTCGACATCATTGCTGCTTTGAGAGGTGCGTCTTTCCGTGCGTCAGTTGGGCCATCATGGGGCACAGGGACCGTGGTAGGCAAGTTCTGTTGACTGTTCGCCATACACCGTCCTGTTTCTGCTGTTCCCATATTTAGTCCATTTGTCTTTTTCTTTCTTGCTGGCTTGTAAGTGTAAAGTCTTTAGCATATCAAAGTCCAAAGTTTTTATCAAAGTCCAAAGTTTTTATCAAAGTCCAAAGTTTTTATCAATGTCCAAAGTTTAGTCAAAGTCCAAAGTTATTGTTAAATTCTTCTTTTCTTCCACGGCTTGAGGGCCGCTGCCTTTGCTGTGTGGTCTGTGATGGTGTTGCCTCTTGTTTCTCTGGTGTAGGAATTGGTGTGAGCTTTCCACTTTGTTAGGTAGAAGTAAGTAGGGCCTCTGTGAGACTCTGCACCGCTGCACCATTCTTAATTGGCTGTCCTGCTGAGGTAAAAAACTGTCTGGCCTTCCATGTTGGGCTGTAATCATGAGCTATGCCAAATGCATACCGGGAGTCAGGGTAAATGGTTGCCGTCTTACCTTCTACCACTCTACACGCCTCAGCGAGGGCCTTTAGTTCCGCTTCTTGTGCTGCGACATGCGGAGGCATTCTGCTTTTAGGACATCTTGTTGTGTGACCACTGCATATCCAGTGTGGAGTCGTCAATCACCCCTGGTACCATCTATAAAAAACAACTCAAAATATGCATTGTTAACAAGGGCTTTCAGTAACTTTTTAAAACTTAAATTTTCTTGTTGCATCACTGCTAGACAATCAGGCTGATATTCTATTTCAAAAAGATCAGAATCTTGTTGCAAAAAATTTAAAAATGGCTGATTTGCAATACCTAGATCACCTATGCCTTCTCCTCCCCCCCCTTTGAACCAGGGTACTCAATTGTAAGAAGAGTAGCCGGGTTTAAGGTATTACAACATTATAAAAAGATTTGATGGATGCAGATAAGGTCTGTAAGATGTTAGCACCAATAACAGAGACATGAGTTACATCAGGGCAGAATAATCTACAAACACCTATTAATATTGGAAATGTGATTTCCTTTAAGCAAATTCATTATTAATCTGATCCTGCCTGCAATGTCTTATCAAATTTGAGAGAGGAAAAAAATAAAAAAACTTTTACTAGCTACTCAAGATCCTCACCCCCTCCCTTGTGAACAAGAGGGATGACCCACATTACGTACTTTTACATCATCTAGCTCCACCCCTTCGATACTGGCTGTTTGCGTCTTTCTACACAGCTTCATATTAGCTCCACAGTCTGCACGTCCACATCTCAAACAAGTAAAGTCTTATGCATTGGGGGGGTTGGGGGGCTTTTATTCCCAGTCAATATCTGCATCACACATTTTACATTCATCCCAGCCTGAACACGGGTCACTATCTCTCATCCATGCGCTCAAGTTTGCCCCGTCACCCCCCATTGAAGGTGTACCAGTACATACAGATACACAGACAAAAAAAAAGTTTGACAAACAAACATACATCAGTTGAAAAACATTGAGGTGAGTGCTATAATGTTATAAAGTACATGATTCTATTGAGATTAGATTGTGAATGAGCGCTATTTTTGATAAATTTTGTGAAAAAAAATTTGCTGAGTGACTGAGACATTCTATCTTTCTTATTTACTGAAACTATTATATGTTATATTAAACGCTGAAGTATTTTAGAATGCGTGACCCTGAGCTTAGAGTGAATCTGAAAGCCCCCACCTTTGCAAAATATCTGTTATCTCTCTACGAATATGACACATAGACTGAATAGAGTTGTTTTAGTTTAACTATTCCCTGCATTTGAACTTATAATTAACACATATGCTGGGACCTTCTGATAATGCAACATGTTCTGCATTTTCAACCCCTGTATTCTTAAAAGCCCCCAGAGAATGTGAGTGGGGTAAACTTCCTTACACCTGTCCAAGACGTGTCCATTTGTGACCTCAGAACCCAGTAAGAATATACCTTAGAAATTGCTATATTTCCTGCCTTGTAAGACAGTATAATTAATTAAATTCATTATAAGCGTCCATTCCATTTAAGCAAGCAAAGATATTTTCCAAGGTTAGTATTTCATTTTCTCTCGCTTTGTTATCGCTTGACCTTGAAAGCTAGACACAGACTGCAGCTTCGAGTAAACAATCTTTCTCCTCTAAAAGCAAGCTCAGTTAAAGGAGATGTCTCGAGGAAGCAGTGAATTTTTTTTTTTGCCCAGTCCCCCTAATTAAACATACATTACTAATTACCCCTGTAAATTACTTTCCTAGCTGGTTTCTACTTACCGTTCCAGCAACTTATAAAACTTTTTCCCAAGATGGCCGCCAGCTCTTTTCGCATCGCTTGCTGTAGCCCGACGTGCGCGCTCCCGAGACGCTACCAGCTGTGTCTCCATGGCAACCAGACGCCCCGCAGCCGCCGACCGGACCCCTGGAGTGAACACGGCCGACCTGTCACCCACCGCCAGGCAGCAGGTAACCGGCACAGCCCCCCCCCATCACAGCGGCAGCCCCCCCCGGCCCAGCGACAGCCCCCCCCCCGGCCCAGCGCTAGTTCCCCCATCACAGCGGCAGCCCCCCCGGCCTAGCGACAGCCCCCCCGGCCCAGCGCTAGTTCCCCCATCACAGCGGCAGCCCCCCCGGCCTAGCGACAGCCCCCCCCCCGGCCCAGCGCTAGTTCCCCCATCACAGCGGCAGCCCCCCCCCGGCCCAGCGACAGCCCCCCCCGGCCCAGCGCTAGTTCCCCCGGCGCAGCGACAGAATGGCCGCTCCAGCGCGCTCCCGAGCAGTGACAGCTCGTCTGCGCATGCGCAGAAGAGCTGTAGCGGGGAGCTCACTGAAGCGGCTCGTGCTGAATGGAGAAGACCGGACTGCGCAAGCGCGTCTAAAAAAGCAAGCTGCCGGCGAATTTAGACGGAACCATGGAGACGAGGACGCTAGCAACGGAGCAGGTAAGTGGAATAACTTCTGTATGGCTCATAATTAATGCACGATGTATATTACAAAGTGCATTAATATGGCCATACGGAAGTGTATAACCCCACTTTGTTTCGCGAGACCACCCCTTTAACCATTTGCACACATATATATACATATATACACACATATATATCCACCTAGTATGGATTATACATATTATACACCTTTTCCTCTCTCTTTGCCAACAAATCACATGCTTTGTAACTTTCCTCTCGACTTTGCTTGTTCCCCATATTTCTCTCCCTACCTAACTGCCAATGTGACCTTTAATAGACACTCTCCCGACACCCTCTTGATCACTTACTGTACTTTCCAACATTTCACTTACGGATACATTCTTAAACAAATAATGTGTACATACTTAACTTTCTCTGACTGTCTCTCTGCTTCTCACTTCAGCACTTTCTAGCAACCCTTGCTCTTTCAAGGCACGCTTCTTGGTCCTAAAGACCTCTTCCCAGTCCCCATATTGTAATCTACCGTGCGGGTCGATGTCACACATTTTCATAAGCGTTTTATTACATTTTACAAATTGGGACCCTTGTCTCTCCTACTGTCTCTCCTCCATCAATTGATCCGCACGGCGGAAGCCCTTGAGGGGCTCTGTCTTCTTTAATAAGGTCTTACGCATATTAGAACAACAACAACAATAATAATAACACGCTCCATAGAATGTATCCTTCTTAAACCAAATTGTCAGCCCCTTATATACCCGCAAAACAACCGAAGGTCTCTTCTCCTATGGAACCAGCCTCACAGAATGCATCCCTCTGAAATCAAATCGTTAGCCCCATATATAAGGCAAAACAACCGAGGGACCCTTCTCCTATGAAGCCTGTCTCACAAAATGCATCCCTCTCTGCTAAACCATTAACAACTAACTAAACTAAAACCGAGGGTCCCTTCTCTTATGAGACTAAATGAAAAGAAAGAGAAAAAAAATTCCGCAGATACAACAAACAATCTCCACTATCATTAAAACACTACGGACTTCAAAGTACAAATAGACTACAGACTAGTTTCTGGCTGAGTTGATTGGTGCACATATCACATTCAGTGGTCCGTGATGGCAAACCCGAAGCCCACGAGTTACCGTGTAGAACTCTTAACCCAACCCGTCCGGTCACAAAACACAGATAGTCCCTCCCGCTGCAAGACTCGCAGTGTAAAACACAACATAAATATATGCTGGTCTTACCTGGAGTTCTGTGAGTTGATCAGGCTCGGTTTGCAGCAGGACGGCTTCCCCATGGCATGGATCCGGGTGGACAGGGCTGTACGGCTCCGGATTTTACCATCCCACTTACGTTGGGCGCCATTGTCAGGGTAAATTTCGCGTACAGCACCAATCAGGCCCACCCCAATGCCCCGCTGCCGGCGGTAAAGAAGAGACACCACACACGGAGGTCTGGTATAGTTCCTCACACGGGGACATAACTGCGCCCTTCATTACAGATTACATGGGATCTTATACCCTTTGGTCTCATCACTAGGAATGGGTGATGGGCTCATTGGCTCAAACTCACCGCATAACCATATATGGGAAGTCTGGATTTCTGGCCTGAGACAGTGAAAGTTATATACGTAGTTGAACAGTCGTTATCTAGAAACAGCGCTTTTGGGAAACCAGCCAAGTACGCGTCCTTCGTGTCTGGTTCTATATCATCTCTGAATTTCTGGAAACATCTCTCTCAGCCTTGCAAACTTTTGGAATATCTGATGTAAGGTGACATATAAGTTTTTCTCATTTCAACTTTGAATAGAACTTGCATACAGGTATAAAAGCATAAAAAACATTTGGCAATATATACATATACCCTCACAAAGGGATAGAGGGCAGTAGGAAAACGATGTAATCAGCTACTAAGAAGAGTAGGACTAAGTAACGATGGAATCCTTAAGTCTTCCTTTTGGGAAGAATTCAGGAATTGCCAGGGGGGGATTGCAGACAAAAACTTGTATGGGATAATAAATAGTTAAATAAAAATAATTAAAACAAGCGAAGACATAAATTATCAATAAAAAGAGTACAAAGGTATAATGTATTACGCCCCCAAAATACAAAATCCACCACCCTATGATTCTGATCAAAAGTTACTCATGGAAGAAAAAGGTCCTTACTGAACTTGTTGGAACTGTGACCAGCAAAACCCGTGTTGGACGGACACTTGTTCTTGTGGTGCAGGCAGACGGCTCTCTCAAAAGCACAGCAATAACTCTTCTCTCAGCGCCGACTATAGATAAAAAGCAGAAAGCAGCAGGTGAAGAACCTTCGGCCCCTATGCCTAAGAGACTTTACCCTGTGATTACTAGAAAAATATAGCAGAGTCAAATCTAGAGGAAGCTGCTACAGGAAAGACATGAAGCCATATCAAAATCCCTAACACAGTTTTAAAAGAAGTAACATAATATAAGCTATGGACTCTACAAGAACATATGGCCCTGGCCACAAGGGGTGGTCCTGCTACAATATGTGGATGATTTGTTACTATGTGCTGACAATCTCCAAATCTGCCAGCAGGCATCTCTCTCGCTGCTTCAGTTTCTAGCAGACAGTGGATGCAAATCTTCAAAAGACAAGCTTCAGTTCTGTAAGCAGAAGGTAATCTTTCTTGGTCACTGCCTGTCACAAGGAACCAGGCATGTGACGGAAGAAAGGAAAAAGGCTATTCAAAATTTGCCTCTCCCAACTTCTGCTGCAAAACTTCGCACCTTTTTAGGCCTTGTATCATTTTGCAGTCCTTGGTTGCGTTCAGCCTCTATACTCATGCAACCACTCTATGACTGTCTTACCACCACTCCCTTCACTCTTTATGAAGAAGCAGTCACTAACTTTCATTTGCTGAAACAGGCTATCACTTCTTCTCCTGCACTTGGTCTAACTACCAACTTCCTTTCCGACTTTACTGTACAGAACTCTCTGGACATGCTACAGCAGTACTTTGCCAACATGGTGGCAGGCCACGACCTGTGGCCTACTACGCAGCCAGACTTGATGCAGTAGCACTAGGAGCTCCATCTTGTGTCAGAGCTTTTTCTGCTGTCCAAGCCATGATTGACAAAGCCTCAGAAGTTGTACTCGACTACACGGTTGTTGTATTAACACCACACGACATTCAGGGTATTCTCACGCAAGTACAGCCAAAACATCTGTCCTTAGCCAGACAGATCCGCTTGCAATGTGCACTCCTCATGCCCCCGAACATTTCAAAGATGTACTACTTTCAATCCGGCTACTCTATTGCCAGTGGATTATCCGGATTCCAAAAGGGGAAAGGGAGGAGGGGAAGAAGGGGAAAAACATGATGAAAATTCAGAAATTGATGATACATTTGATGATGACACAAATGAACACGATTGCATAGAATGGATGCAACAAGAAACGGCAAGTTTTGAAAATTGTTGAAAAACCATTAGATAATCCTGATTTTGAACGTTTTTTTGACGGATCTCGTTATCAGGGTGAAGATGGCCAATTCCACTCCGGTTATGCAGTCGTTACACAACATGACACGGTAAAAGCAGAGTCTCTGCCTCCGCATGTCTCAGCACAAGAAGCGGAACTAAAACCACTCACAGAAGCGTGTAGAGTTGCTGCAGGTAAAACAGCTAATGTGTACACTGACTCCAGGTATGCTTTCGGCATTGCTCATGATTACAGCTCAATATGGAAGGCCAGACAATTTGTTAACTTTTGCTGGACAACCTATTAGGAATGGTGCTGTAGTGAAAGAATTAATGGAGGCCCTGCTATGGCCAGATAAGATACCAGTACAAAAGATCAAAGCAGATACAAAAGATAAAACCATGGAAAAAGAAAGAAGAAAAGGGTTTTTTTGCTACGCAGAATACAGACCACGACCCAGTCACAAGAGAGACATTTTGTTCTGATACAGGTACAGAGACATTTTGTTCTAAAGCAGACACAGGGAAACCTGTTTCATCCCATTTGGACATTATTAAGACTTTCTCAATACAAGCCAGCAAAAAAGAAAAGGACAAGTGGATGAAAGCTGGGGCCAAGGAAGATGACGGCATATGGAGAACTGTTACTAGAACTTGCCTCCCACGTGCCTTGTTCCCTATGATGGCCCAGCTGATTCATGGAAGGACGCATCTATCAAGGACAGCAATGGTCGCAACGTTAGAGAAAGTCCGGTTGGCTCCTGGCTTTTCTGTAGCTGCCGCATCATTTGTCCAATTCTGCATGATTTGTGCCATAAGCAATCCTGGGCAAAAAGTCAAAGTACCCCAGAAACACGCACCTAGACCACTCTACCCATTTCAGAGACTGCAAATTGACTTCATTTAACTGCCCCGTGTAGGCAAGTATGAATTTGTGTTGGTATGTGTGGACATGTTCTCGGAGTGGTGTGAGCCTTATCCGGTCAATTCAGCAACTGCCCAAGTGACTGCAAAGAAACTAATGAATGAGATAATCTGCAGATATGGGGTACCTGAGGTGATCGAATCAGATAGAGGTACCCACTTCACAGGAGAGATAATGAAATATATAATGTCAGCTTTGGGCATCACTCAGGCCTTTCACACTCCATACCACCACAGAGTAGTGGTAAAGTGGAAAGACTGAATGGCACCCTGAAATTAAAAATACAGAATGCCATGAGGGAGACCGGCAAACCTTGGACTGAGTGTTTGCCCTTAGCCCTTTTCTCTGTAAGATGTGTACCTAACAAGAAAACAGGCTTGTCTCCCTATGAAATTCTGTTTGGAAGTGTGCCAAGACTGGGACTGTACTTTCCACAACAACTGCAGGCCCAGTATGGCACCCCAACAGATTATGTTATCGCTCTAAGTAAGAAACTTAAAGTAACACACGAGCAAGTGTTCTCTTCCATTCCAGATCCAGACTGTCTCAAAGGTACACATGAATTATAGCCTGGTGATTGGGTAGTGATAAAAAGACACGTGAACAAAGCATTGGAACCACGATTTGATGGTCCTTTCCAAGTTCTCCTGACCACCTCTACTTCAGTAAAACTAGAAGGAAAACAAAACTGGATACATGCTTCACACTGTAAAAAGGTCCAGATACCAGGGGAAGTATGCGTATCCTAGTTTTTTTTGGCATGTATTGCAATCTGTCTTACAGGTATATTGTGGTATTGGAAACCAAATGAAATGACAAAGGTGGAAAGGAGATAGTCCGTATGGACAGAAGGGCGTCCCAATATGTGGGAATATTTGGCAAGAGATGTATTAAATATTTCAAGTATGTGTATGCCTAATTTGAGAAGTGGAGATGATATCTTACGGACATGTTTGTTATCAGTTCCTACACCTGTGAAAGTGCTCAGAAATATATTTACACCGGGGGCGTGGCCAAGCCTGCAGAGTGTGAGGACGCACTGAAACGTGGCTCCGGAGCCATAGAGGCTTTTAAGGCATCTTTTGGCATTTTACAGCCAGCAAGTGCTTCCCACACTATCAGAGAGAACCTTCCTGCAGTGTGAGGATCATTTAGAGTGGTTTCCCCATGAAATCGGGACATCGGGAGTCTCGGTGCGCTGAGCCGGCACGGAGTCCTGCACGGGAGCGGGGGAGAGGAGAGAGAGCGGAGCGCACAGAGGAGCCTCTGAGAAACTGTTCTCTTGCAGCGGAGGACCCCTGGTGGACTTCTGCCGGCAGCGCTGGCGGAGAGGAGCTGAGGAGAGCCCGGAGAACAAGAGCGGCTCACAGGACGCTCCCCCAGACAGCCCCGTGAGCGGGAGCCACGGGACGGGTGAAGAGAGAGCGGAGCGCACAGAGGAGCCTCTAAAGAACTGTTCCCTCGTAGCGGAGGATCCCCGGTGAACTTCAACCGGCAGCGCTGGCAGAAGGGAGCTGAGGAGAGCCAGGAGAACAAGAGCGGCTCACAGGACGCTTCTCCAGACAGCCCCGCGAGCGGGAGCCGCGGCAACAGACAGTAAGGAGAGAAAACAACGCTCTCAAAAGCAGTGAGTACCGGAGACCCTGATAAGCCTCCCCACATATTAGGCAATCTCTCCAGGGCTAAGGGATCGTTCATTTTAACCAGAACGTCAGCTCCCCGCCAGCAAACCCGTTTCCCGCCAGAATCTCCCGCCATCCAGCCCCCCCTCCCTCTTCCCCCACCGTGCCTGCGGCCATTAGAGAGAGCAGAAGCTCTATCCTAAAGGAGTTGTCAGCCCAAAAGGCACAAGTTTCAGCAAGACAAAGTCTTATTAAAGGGCACTGCCCTAATTTTTTCGGAGCTGGTTTACCCAGCTCCATAACTCTTTCAATTTTTGAAGTCTTCAGACGCACGTGGGCTAGCACTGCAACCCACTAAACAATTTTTCATCACTAACAAGCAAATAGCTTACAGGCTTACAGAAAAGAAGAAACCCCTCCAAAAGCACAGTTCAAACCTTCTACGGAACTGTAACACACAGATCTGCGAAAAAAAAATTTCAGGACTATAGAAATAAGTCTGCCAAAACCGCAAAATTCAATTTTTCATCTGTCACCTTGTAACACCATCTTTCCATGGGCTGAAACTCGCCCACAAAGATGACAGGCTGAATTCTAACTAGTGTGGAGGAAGTTGCACCTTGACCTGACCCATAACGCCGGGCACAATAAAATATGGCTGATACCCGGGACCTTTCTGACCGTCAAACAAACTCCAACGAACCTCTTACAATCGCATAAAATGGTGAAGGGTAGCAGAGATCGCAGCAGCGATCCACCAAATACACCAAGAGGTCAAAAAAAATCAAGTTGACATGCAGAAATTTCTAAAAAAGAAAAGCTTACAATCTCCAAGCACCACTGTAAAATCGCTTCCCTCACAAAACATCTCTGACCAAGCAACCCCAGACTCAGAGCTAGATAGCGATATGGAAGAAGAAGAGTGTGACCTCAGTGCCCATATATCCAAATCTTTTCTTCAAAAAGCACTTCTGAAAGTCACCCAACCAATAATGTCTGAACTGGCGGACATCAAAACCGAGTTACAACAAATAGGCCACAGAGTGGAGGACCTGGAAGGTTCATGCTCAGCCATCATAGAACACGCAAAAGCCACCACGCAAGTAGTGGGGGTCCACCGCTCATACCTTGACCGAGCGCTTACCTTAATCGAAGATCAAGAAAACCGTATCAGGCGCTGCAACATCCGGATAAAAGGTCTACCGGAATCCTGGGCAGCAGAATCCTTACGCAAAGTGGCTGAAGAGATCTTTACAGACTTACTGGGAGAAGAGAGGGTCACTCACATCCAAATCGAAAGAATACACAGAGCAATTAGACCCAAACCAAAAAACGGAGACCCGCCAAGGGATGTAATCTGCAGCCTGCTTTCCTTCACAGACACAAGTGCCATTTTAAATGCCGCAAGAACTCGCCAGACATTTAAATATAACGATGCGACGCTACTCTTCTTCCAAGACATCGCGCCATCCACTCTGGCAAAAAGGCGGATACTGCGACCGCTTCTAGAAGCTCTGAAATCAAAAGGAATTCAATACTCCTGGCTGTTTCCATTTGGCCTAGCAATCAATGATGCAGGACACAGATTGACGGTCAGAACCAGATCTCGAGGCGATTTGGCAACAACTGAAAATAGATCCAATAGATATACCTTCCTGGATGCCGACACAATACGATCTAACTATACCCCCGCTTCCAGAGGTAGAGCCTTGGAAGTTAACAACAAAGCTCAAATCACCCAGAAGCAAAAAACATGGCGCAAAAACCTCATCCTAGATCACTTTAAGAGACTTTTCTTTGTTGTTCGGAGTGGTGATGGCCTCCCAGATGAGTGGCGCTGTGGACCAATGAGAGTGAGACTCAGACACGAGACTTTTGCTTTCTGAGTATTAAACGGCCTTCTTCACACTGCCTTCTTCACCAGTAACGTTATTGAAAAAGAGACGTTGGTGGGCTCCTCCTCGCATGACTCAAATATGAGTGAAGGAGTTCTCGTGCTTTCCTCCCCGTGCGCTTCCGGATCAGCATAAGAAGAGGGTATGAGCACCGGACGTTAAAGCAAAGTGTTTTAAGTAAAATCTGTTTTGGTGGAGGTATATTAGCCCTAAATGGTTGGGGTTGTGCATGGGGGGGAATCGGGCTGGAGGAGTGGGTCCTGGGGCTGGGTGGGGCCTGGGGGTCGTACGGGGGTTGGCCCGCCGGGTTCCCTCCCCGCCCGGGGATCACAGCGCGAGAGCTATTTGATCAAGCTGGCTCACCTGCGTACTCTAGTTATAAGAAGTTCTTAGGCAGAATGTGTCATGTGGGCAACGAAGGATACAGTTGCACTTATTATTGTTTTAAGTTAACGTGCCTTTTTTTCTTCCTTCTACCTCTCATCTCGTCCACTCTCTGCTGTTCCGACTGGCCTTTCTCCATACCCAGGTTAAGCCAAAACACCAGGACTTTGCCAGTGGAGGGAGGAGCCCGCCCAGAGGGTGGAGAAAAATTCTCCAGACGGCACAGGCGGAACCGAGAATAACATCCGACCACACGCCATCAGGGGAGGCCACACATGTGAGTGAACCTACCACACACAGAACTCCAACATTCACCCTTATTCAAGGGCAGCACCGAGATGAGAAAGACACCGACAGCAGAGACCCGCAAGGGAAGGTTGTCGGGGTGCTTCTGATCCACACAAAACAACCACAGACCATACAACAGTAGACTGGACACATATACCCCAGTCAAGAACCCAACGTTAATTGCAGACCTTCTGCTAACAGTTTAACAGTTTAACCCGCTTTCCCCTCCACCTTCACTCTCCGCGCAAATCTATACGTATACAGAACCCAGAAAGATGTCTGCGAGACATCTTGATAACGCCGATACCTCACAACACAAACAGAAAAAACAACAGAAATACCCCACATCCCCCCAAACAGGTAGCACAACATTCACCACCTTCAACGCTAAAGGTTTAAACTCCCCTAACAAAAGACACCATATGATATGGCTATTAAGAAAAAACAAAACCAAAATCGCATTCCTCCAAGAGACCCATTTTAAAAGTAACAAGATCCCAACCCTCCCAAAAAACTATTTTAAACAATGGTTCCACAGCTGCAACCCCTCCTCAGCCTCTAAGGGAGTCACTATTGCAATTCACAAAGATCTCCCTTTTCAGTGTGAAAAACAACTAACGGATACAGAGGGACGCTTTATATTCGTTAAAGGCAAAATAAGAGGAGTCCCATACACCCTAGCAAACATCTATGGGCTCAATACGAACCAAACTAAGTGGCTCGCGGATACTCTGTATACACTGAGAGCCTTTGCGGCAGGCCAAGTGATTCTGGGCGGGGATCTAAATGTGACATTAAACCCGTTACTAGACACCTCGAGGGGAAAGTCCCAGGTCTCGCAGAGGGCGCTAAAAAAAAATTCATTTAGCCTTGCAGGAACTAAATATAACTGACTCTTGGAGATATAGACACCCAGGAGAAAAAGATTTCACATTTTACTCGCACATTCATACCTCACATCAGAGACTCGATTACATTTTTGTGTCAAACAATCTACTAAAAGCAATACACAGTTCCCAAATAGATTGCATAACAATTTCAGATCACGCCCCAATGCACACGAGTTTAAATATATTTTCGAACAAACTAGGGGAATGGAGATGGTCTTTGAACGAGTCGATACTAAGAGAAGAGGAATACAAACAAGAGCTGATAAAAAATCTCTCTGAATTTTTTGAAATTGATTCAAAAGACAACACAAATGCTCCCTTGATATGGGAAACGCACAAGGCTTTCGTGAGAGGCTTATTCATTTCCCTGGGTTCGAAACTTAAGAAACAGAAACAAAAGAAAATAGATGATCTATTAATAAAAATTGCAGTCTTAGAGCGAAAAAGAAAACTAGCACTTGTAGGAAAGGCACAAACCGAACTAAATTCCCTCAGAGATCAATTAAGGTCAATCCTTGACAAAAAGTTCACTAAATCCTCTATAAATTACAAGAAAAGATCTATGCACATGGAGACAAGGGTGGCAAGCTGATGTCAACCCTCATTAAAAAAGCGAGGGAAAAAACCCATATCAAAGAAATTAAAAAAACCTCGGGAGGGAAAGCTACATCATCTAAGGATATAGCGACAGAATTCCATAACTACTACACAAATCTATACAACATTGAAGGCAAACTCACACAAATAGATCTTGAAAGAAAACACAAGAACATGGAGATATTCCTTAAAAAGCTCACTCTCCCCAAAATTAACTCAGAAGAAGCCACAGATCTACTGACCCCTGTGAGTCAAGAAGAACTGACAGAAGTAATAAATAGCTTCCCTAACAGCAAGAGCCCGGGCCCCGATGGCCTCACTACAGGCTACTATAAAACACTACTACAAAGTCTGGAACCCCATCTTAGAACTACGTTAAACGCAATTATGAACGGAGCCACATTTCCCACACAAACGCAGGAAGCCCACATCACCTTAATACATAAAGAAGGCAAAGACCCAACCCTATGTAACAACTACCGCCCAATCTCTCTACTGAACGTAGATATAAAAATCTGGGCAAAAATAATTGCTAATCGCCTGAGCAGAATTATACCCAAACTAGTCTCTGATGAACAGTCAGGATTTGTTAAAGGTAGAGAGGGAAAGGACAACGCCGCCATACTCCTGCATTCGATACAATATGCCAAGAAAAAGAACATCCCCCTAATTTTCCTGGGGATCGATGCTGAAAAAGCATTCGATAGAGTAAATTGGTCATTCATGAGAGCGACTCTAGACAAATTTAATTTCCCTCGCCAACTAACCGACGCTATCTTCTCCCTCTACGCAAAACCCTACGCCAGAATAAAAATTAATGATACCCTATCCCAACCATTTAACATAACAAACGGCACGCGCCAGGGATGCCCACTTTCCCCCACACTATTCATCCTTACATTGGAAATTCTCCTCCAGGCGGTTAGACAATCCCCAGAAATTCGAGGCTTGGAGGTTGGAGGGGATTGTATACAATCTGCTGCATTCGCAGATGATGTGCTATTCCTGATCACAAATCCGGCACAGGGTCTCAATAGCTTAACTCTCCTGCTAGATGAATTTGGCAGCTTCTCCAACCTAAAAGTGAATATAAACAAATCGGTAATTCTCAATATTTCGCTGCCCCCCCACAGGGCAGAAGAAGTGAAGAGATTATCCCCATTTATATGGGTAGATCATTCATTAGACTATTTAGGTATCAAAATTACAAATAACCTATCCAAACTTTATGAGATCAACTTGGGACCGTTATTAACAGAAATCTCATCACTTCTTACCGCATACAACTTTCCCATAATTTCTTGGTTTGGGAGGAAAAATCTCATTAAAACATACATTCTACCTAAAATTCTATACAAATTACAAATGTTACCAATACACATACCCAAATCCTTCTTCAAGAAAATCAATTCACAATTTTCACGTTTCTTCTGGAAATACAAACGCCCGCGACTCGCATACTCTTTAATGTCTAGAAGAAGACAACACGGAGGAGTGGGCCTCCCTAATATAATGGAATACTACAAGGCAATAAACCTTAACAGATGGCTGGGAATGGTAGCCCCGACCAAAAGCCATAAATTAAGAAAAATCGCACAACAAACTTACGGTAACAACCTTATAAGAGATTTGTGGCTTCCCTGCCCAAAAACATACCGAGCCAAAGATTTTAGTATCCTGCTGAGGGGTATCTGCGAGACCTGGGACGCCCTATCCCACAAGTTGGCCCCCTTGCCATCACCATACACACCTTTAAGCCTGCTCCCCAACATCATCAAAAATCCTAAGACCTGGATTTCAGAGAACCTCTGGAACATTTTTGAAGAAAACACAATTCAGGATTTTCAAAACATTATGCACGAGGAACCCACCACTATTATTAACTCCCTAGGCTTACAAAAGAAACTACAAAATTTCCACATTACGCACATTGCGAACACAACCGCTACATTTAAAAAAGATTACCCCTCCACAAGACCAACTACGGAATTTGAAAGGTTAATAAAATCACAAAATACAGAATCCAGGAAAATTTCCTCTCTGGCCAAAAATTTTACAACACCTCACATATTAGGCAGACCATCTTATATCTCCTCGTGGGAGAAGGAGCTGGACATTAAGTTATCGGAAGCAGAAATTAAAACGATATTTAAAGCTTCTTATGGCGTCTCCCCATGCGTTCACCTCCAAGAAAACAACTACAAACTATTGTCCAGATGGTATAAAACCCCCGAGTGGTTGTATAACTACAAACTGGCAGATTCAAACAGGTGCTGGAGATGCCAGGAGGAGTTGGGATCTTACTTACACATCTGGTGGAATTGCAAAATAATCAAACCCTTTTGGTCAGAGATTGAAAGCGAAATGCATAGAATCCTGGGAAAAGCAATTGTCTTACCTCCAGACACGATAATTTTAAATAGACCTAACAAGTCATTCAATCCCCTAAAGGACAAACTAGCCGCATTTATGGTGGCGGCAGCTAAAGCATTAATCCCCCTCCACTGGAAAAACCCAGCACCCCCCCCCCCATCACGATGTGGAAAACAAAGCTAAACCAGATATACCAGTTTGAGGAGATCCTTAGCTGGACAAACTCGACATACCCAATATTCTTGACAATATGGTCGCCTTGGGTGGACTCTTGCTCTAGTACCACATCACAAGGCTGATCCCCCGGAGCGAACCCTCCTAAACTCGAGGCGAGTAGCTCCACCGGAGTCTCTATAATATTCTCTCCAGTTAATACAACCTGAAAGGAGACCAGACCGCGCTGGAGCGGAGTCATACCCAAGTAGCGAACAAGTAAAGACACTAGCTGGAAATAATCCACCTCAAACAACAAACTCAACCCTCAAATGCCATACACTAGAACAATTATCTCACACCAGCTCTGAGCCATGGCATCCCATCAGACTTGAGACATGACTGATCAACCCCCTTCCGCCTGCAAGACCACAGAGCCTCAGGGTGCCTAGAGAGCTGCCAATTGGGAGTTATCGGGAGGACGTCGCTAGGTCGCTCGCGTCCCTGCACCCCCCGGTGGGGTCGTGACCGCCCGCACACAGGCGACTAAACCTGAAATTCGCCTCAGGGACTTAAGGGATTTGGGAAATAACACTGTGATCCACAATTTGATTAAGTAGGTATCGCGTGGGAAACAACAGTTTATGTACCACGTCCACCTAAGTGGCGTCAAGCGCAAAACTAAAGGTCGAAGTCTGAATACGGAGATTTGAGACCACCCCCCCTCGCCCCCTCCCCAACCCCTCTCCTTCCCATACCCCCGCTCCCCCATCCCCCCTCCCCGTTTTTCCCACCCTAGCCTTTAAGTCGTACCCTACTGATAAGTTGCAAAGTTTTGATAAGTATAGGTACTTGAATGCGATAACCTATGCCCACTCTGGCCAGATAAATAAAGCCACTGAGCCGGGTGTCTGACCAGGCTGGGCAATTCAGATACATTTCAGTTTGATATAATGTTATGATGGAAACACTCGCATACAATTTTGTAAGAAACTCTTTGTACTCCAATGTTATTGAAGTTGAGACAAACAGTTAGTACGTATGTAAGGTTGAATACCATGTATGAAAAACTTTTTCAATAAAAAGTGAATTAATAAAAAAAAAAAACAAACAAAAAAAAAAAAACAATCAGCAGAGGTTTGCAAACTACACCAGGGATACTTTTGCAAGGGTTAGCTGACCAGTTAGGGCCCACTGCATCCATGGCGTTCCAAAATAGAGTGGCCCTGGATATGATTTTAGCAGAAAGAGGTGGGGTATCTAACTTCCTGTACGTGTATAATCCCTTTTGATCAAAAAGAGTATGAGTAAGGGACTGGATAATGTGACACCAACATTTCCCTTGTTTGAAAAAGATGAAGAGCCAGTTCCGATAATGCCAACCACGCACGCGACCAGAAGAATGGAGAAATGTACTAGTACTGCGCCGCCTCGGTCTCATAAGATGAATTGTCAGTAGAATTCCCATTTGCCTAGGGATAGTGAAGAAGACCTTAGGTTCGAGCGAGGGCACACTCTGCAGGGTGTTAACTTGTACAGATAGAGGGTATGGATGCCCGGAAATGAGCCCAGGGAATCCATGGCCTCCTTCTAAGGTGAGGTAGGGATCCCCCCTCCTATGAGTAGGGACTTACGGGCAGTGGAGAAACCCTGACGCAAGGGAGAGGCAACCGAGGAAGAGTACAAGGTCTGGTGTGTTACGGCACTCTGCCCCCGAGCGCCAGTGGGGTGCCCTGATCTCCCGCACCCCCACTGTCCCTGCCTACTTGCCTCGGCCCTGGCTAACCCCAGGCGGACAACTGGACGGCGGTCCCTGCCCTGGCTAGGGACCTGGCGACTGACAAGCAGGAAACTACCTAATGGGGGGAACAGAGTGCCGACAGAGGAGGCAGATGAATCAGACCAACAAAACAAAGGCTGGAGATGGAACTCACAGGCAAAGTGGCAGGGTGCTGGATAGCAACTAGTACTGACTGGGCCAGACTAGATTAGAGGCTAGCAGAACCAACACAAACAGACAGAGTAATAGGGGACCAGAGGGAGCTGACCGACAACTAGGGACTGGCTGAGGCGAACCGCAGACAGACTGGCTAGGTGCATGCAGAACCAATAACTGGCAATGAGCTCACTTCACTGCCAGTCTTTTAACCACAAGGTTCCGCCCAGGGGCGGAGAGTGGGAGGAGGCAACTCCGCCCACTGCTGTATAAGAAGAACGGAGGAGGGCGGGCGGCACCCTACGGGCGGACACGCCCATGCCGCCGCCCACAGCTGCTGGGATAACCTCGACACAGGGCTCCAGGCCGCCGGAGCGACGCGCCGCGCTGTATGGTAACATTACCCCCCCTCTGACGGGGGACCTCCGGGCCCCCGGAAGCTCGACCAGGCTTATCCAAAAAACGGCTGTGAAAACGCTGTACCAACCCGAGAATGTGACCCTCCCGAGCGGTCACCATGGACTGATCCTCAGGTCCATGACTTCGGTAGCCTGTGGCTGCCCCATTTCCTTCAGGGGCTCTCCTTTCTACATCTTCTTCAGGACCAACCGTTGACATATCGTCGTGTTTCAGGTCGTCTTCCGAGTCAATGCCCGAACGTTCACCACTATCTCTTGTCCCATCCTCGCTCCCAATGACGCTGTCTTCAAAATATGAGGCAACTCCAATTTTAAAATCACTGTCATCTGAGCTATCATACTCCAAAAAACTCTTCCGGGGCCCAAAATATTGTAAGGTTCCTGTACCCCGGCGAGAATCCGGGATCTCCTGAGCCTCGTGTTCAACTTCATCACAGACCAGGGTGGGCGGCGGGGGACCGGAGGTGGGCATCACCGAAGAGACAACAGGTTTCGACAACGACTTATGGAACTCCCTGCGACCCCTCCTTTTGCGATTTCCAGAGGACCGGTACCCCTTCTGTCCCACCCTGTACGGCTCAAATACCGACAGACTCTCCTCACAACGCAACTGCCTACGAGACCCTACCCCTTTCTTCCGTCCCCTATGCAGGGCATCGGTGGCGACATCAGCAGCAGGGCGGGCGGACGGGGTTTGAAGGTAAGTGAGACCTCGGGGACTGAGTGCGGTATCGACTGGGCAGGGAGGAAGGGAAGCGTGATGGCTATGGCAGGATGGCCCCCACTGGGTTAGTTCCCCAGTGGCCCAATCGAATTGGGGGTTGTGCAACGCCAGCCACGGCATCCCTAGTATCATGTCTACCGACATTTTCTCCATTACCAGGAACGATAGACCTTCCGAATGGCGACCCCCCACCGTGAGTTGTAACACTGGGGTCCTCCATCGTACCAAGCCCGAAGCAAGAGGAGTAGCATCAATGCTAGCAAAACGAATTGGCGTCTTTAGCGCCACAAATTCAGCCCTCAGGGGCTCAACGAGACGCATGCTTATCAGGTTAGCAGCTGCTCCGGAATCAATAAACGCCTGCCCTAGGCGGGAGAAGTTCCGGAATCTAACCTGACAGGGTATCAGAAGTCTAGGACGTACCTGAGGTCCTAGGCGACCCTCCCTGCAATCGCCTAGGACTGGAAGTCTTTCTGCCGATTCAGACTGTGGACGCTGAGGCCTCCGGGGGCAGGTTATCACCCGATGTCCAGCTTTCCCGCAGTAGAGACAGAGATGATGTAATAACCGAATCCGGCGTCGCTCCTCGGGGTCCAGCAGGTCCAGTTCCATAGGTTCGGGAACAGAGACTGGTACGGGCGGGGAGGGGACAGGACAAATGACCTCCCTGACTCTATGGGTCGGTCTATCTTGCTTCCCAGCCCTGAGCCTCCTATCTGCCTTCACTGCTAACTCCATAGCCTCCTTTAAGGACCCGGGAACGGGATGGGAGATCAACAGTTCTTTGACCGCGTCCGAGAGACCTTGCATAAAAACGTCTTTCAGGGCGCTATCGTTCCATGCAGTATCACCCGCATAGCGTCTGAAACTGGAGCAATAATCCTCCACACAAAGCGACCCCTGATGCAGCGCCAGCAACCGCGCAACCGCCAACCCCACTCGGTCCGGTTCATCGAAGATGCCCCCGAGTTCCTGAAAAAAGGAGTCCACCGAATGCAGGGAGGGGGAACCCTCGGGAATGGAAAAGGCCCAAGTCTGGGCAGAGCCCCGCAGCAGGGACATTATGAGCCCGACCCTCTGGACCTCCGAGCCGGAAGAGCGGGGACGCATCCGAAAAAACAGGCGACACGCCTGTTGAAAAACGAAAAACTTGTTCCTCTCCCCAGAGAACACCTCGGGAAGAGGGCACTTGGGTTCGGGACTGGTAACGGCATTCTGCTCCTGCGACAACGCCCACTGCTCCTGGGCCACCATGCGAGCTGACAAATCCCGGATCACCGGCACCAGGTCTTGCAGCTGGTTTGCAAGGGCGCTGATCGCCGCCATGAAAAGAAAAACAGTATTTTAAGGGCCAGTTATTATGTTACGGCACTCTGCCCCCGAGCGCCAGTGGGGTGCCCTGATCTCCCGCACCCCCACTGTCCCTGCCTACTTGCCTCGGCCCTGGCTAACCCCAGGCGGACAACTGGACGGCGGTCCCTGCCCTGGCTAGGGACCTGGCGACTGACAAGCAGGAAACTACCTAATGGGGGGAACAGAGTGCCGACAGAGGAGGCAGATGAATCAGACCAACAAAACAAAGGCTGGAGATGGAACTCACAGGCAAAGTGGCAGGGTGCTGGATAGCAACTAGTACTGACTGGGCCAGACTAGATTAGAGGCTAGCAGAACCAACACAAACAGACAGAGTAATAGGGGACCAGAGGGAGCTGACCGACAACTAGGGACTGGCTGAGGCGAACCGCAGACAGACTGGCTAGGTGCATGCAGAACCAATAACTGGCAATGAGCTCACTTCACTGCCAGTCTTTTAACCACAAGGTTCCGCCCAGGGGCGGAGAGTGGGAGGAGGCAACTCCGCCCACTGCTGTATAAGAAGAACGGAGGAGGGCGGGCGGCACCCTACGGGCGGACACGCCCATGCCGCCGCCCACAGCTGCTGGGATAACCTCGACACAGGGCTCCAGGCCGCCGGAGCGACGCGCCGCGCTGTATGGTAACATGGTGCTTGATCTCCATATAAGTTTTTAGGGGGGTTTGTGAGGGTATATGTATATATTGCCATATGTTTTTTATGCTTTTATACCTGTATGCAAGTTCTATTCAAAGTTAAAATGAGAAAAACTTATATGTCGCCTTACATCAGATATTCCAAAAGTTTGCAAGGCCGAGAGAGATGTGTCCAGAAATTCAGAGATGATACAGAACCGAACAAGAAGGCCATATCAAGATAACGACTGTTCAACTACGTATATAACTTTCACTGTCTCAGGCCGGAAATCCGGACTTCACATATATGGTTATGCGGTGAATTTGAGCCAATGAAACCATCACCTATTCCTAGTGATGAGACCAAAGGGTATAAGATCCCATGTAATCTGTAATAAAGTGCGCAGTTATGTCCCCGTGTGAGGAACTATACCAGACCTCCGTGTGTGGCGTCTCTTCTTTACCGCCGGCAGCGGGGCATTGGGGTGGGCCTGATTGGTGCTGTACGCAGAATTACCCTGACATACAGCTCTGCTACATCCACAATACACATACAGTACATGAGCGTGTACATTACACACATACAGCTCTGCTCCATTCACAATACACATACAGTACAGGAGCGTGTACATTACACACATATAGCTCTGCTACATCCACAATACACACAGTACAGGAGCGTGTACATAACACACACACACAGCTCTGCTACATCCACAATACACATACAGTACAGGAGCGTGCACATTACACACATAGAGCTCTGCTACATCCACAATACACATACAGTACAGGAGTCTGTACATTACACACATACAGCTCTGCTACATCTACAATACACATACAGTACAGGAGCGTGTACATTACACCCATACAGCTCTACTACATCCACAATACACATACAGTACAGGAGCGTGTACATTACACACATACAGCTCTGCTACATCCACAATACACATACAGTACAGGAGCGTATACATTATACACATACAGCTCTGCTACATCCACAATACACATACAGTACAGGAGCGTGTACATTACACACATACAGCTCTGCTACATCCACAATACACACAGTACAGGAGCGTGGACATTACACACATACAGCTCTGCTACATCCACAATACACATACAGTACAGGAGCGTGTACATTACACACACACAGCTCTGCTACTTCCACAATACACACAGTACAGGAGCGTGCACATTACACACATACAGCTCTACTACATCCACAATACACATACAGCTCTGCTACATCCACAATACAAATACAGTACAGGAGCGTGTACATTACACACATACAGCTCTGCTACATCCACAATACACATACAGTACAGGTGCGTGTACATTACACATACAGCTCTACTACATCCACAATACACATACAGTACAGGAGCGTGTACATTACACACATACAGCTCTGCTACATCCACAATACACATACAGTACAGGAGCGTGTACATTACACACATACAGCTCTGCTACATCCACAATACACAAACAGTACAGGAGCGTGTACATTACACACATACAGCTCTGTTACATCCACAATACACATACAGTACAGGAGCGTGTACATTACACACATACAGGTCTGCTACATCCACAATACACATACAGTACAGGAGCGTGTACATTACACACATACAGCTCTGCTACACCACAATACACATACAGTACAGGAGCATGCACATTACAAACATACAGCTCTGCTACATCCACAATACACATACAGTACAGGAGCGTGTACATTATACACATACAGCTCTGCTACATCCACAGTACACATACAGTACAGGAGCGTGTACATTACACACATACAGCTCTGCTACATCCACAATACACATACAGTACAGCATCTACATTACACACATACAGCTCTGCTACATCCACAATACACATACAGTACAGGAGCGTGTACATTACACACATACAGCTCTGCTACATCCACAATACACATACAGTACAGCATCTATATTACACACATACAGCTCTGCTACATCCACAACACACATACAGTACAGGAGCGTGTACATTACACACATACAGCTCTGCTACATCCACAATACACATACAGTACTGCTCGGGCCCCTGTGTGTGTGGGGGTCACGATTACTGCTCGGGCCGCTGTGTGTGTGTGGGGGTCACGATTACTGCTCGGGCCGCTGTGTGTGTGTGGGGTCACGATTACTGCTCGGGCCGCTGTGTGTGTGTGTGTGTGTGTGTGTGTGGGGGGGGGGGGTTACGATTACTACTCGGGTCGCTGTGTGTGTGGGGGGTCACGATTACTGCTCGGGCCGCTGTGTGTGTGTGGGGTCACGATTACTGCTCGGGCCGCTGTGTGTGTGTGTGGGGGGGGTCACGATTACTACACGGGCCGCTGTGTGGGGGGTGGGGTCACGATTACTACTCGGGCCGCTGTGTGTGTGGGGGGGGGGGTCACGATTACTGCTCGGGCCGCTGTGTGTGTGGGGGGGTCACGATTACTGCTCGGGCCGCTGTGTGTGTGTGGGGGTCACGATTACTGCTCGGGCCGCTGTGTGTGTGTGTGTGGGGGGGGGGTCACGATAACTACTCGGGCCGCTGTGTGGGTGGGGGGGGTCACGATTACTACTCGGGCCGCTGTGTGTGTGGGGGGGGGTCACGATTACTGCTCGGGCTGCTGTGTGTGTGGGAGGGTCACGATTACTGCTGAGGCCGCTGTGTGTGTGTGTGTGGGGGGTCACGATTACTGCTCGGGCCGCTGTGTGTGTGGGGGGGTCACGATTACTGCTCGGGCCGCTGTGTGTGTGGGGGGGGGTCACGATTACAGCTCGGGCCGCTGTGTGTGTGGGGGGGTCACGATTACTGCTCGGGCCGCTGTGTGTGTGTGTGTGGGGGCATCACAATTACTGCTCGGGCCGGTGTGTGTGTGTGTGTGTGTGTGTGTGTGGGGGGGGTCACGATTACTACTCGGGCCGCTGTGTGCGTGTGTGGGGGTCACGATTATTGTTCGGGCCGCTGTGTGTGTGTGTGTCACGATTACTGCTCGGGCCGCTGTGTGTGTGTGTATCACGATTACTGCTCTGGCCGCTGTGTGTGGTGGTCACGATTACTGCTCTGGCCGCTGTGTGTTGGGGGTCACGATTACTGCTCGGGCCTCTGTGTGTGTGGGGGTCACGATAACTGCTCAGGCCGCTATGTGTGTGGGGGTCACGATAACTGCTCGGGCCGCTGTGTGTGTGGGGGGTCACGATTACTGCTTGGGCCGCTGTGCGTGTGGGGGTCATGATAACTGCTCGGGCCGCTGTGTGTGTGGGGGTCACGATAACTGCTCGGACCGCTGTGTGTGTGTGGGGGTCACGATAACTGCTCGGGCCGCTGTGTGTGTGTGGGGGTCACGATAACTGCTCGGGCCACTGTGTGTGTTTGGGGGTCACGATTACTGCTCGGGCCGCTGTGTGTGTGTGTGGGGGTCACGATTACTGCTCGGGCCGCTGTGTGTGTGTGTGGGGGTCATGATTACTGCTTGGGCCGCTGTGTGTGTGTGGGGGTCACGATTACTGCTCGGGCCGCTGTGTGTGTGTGTGGGGGTCACAATTACTGCTCGGGCCGCTGTGTGTGTGTGGGGGTCACGATTACTGTTCGGGCCGCTGTGTGTGTGGGCGGTCACGATTACTGCTCGGGCCGCTGTGTGTCTGGGGGGGTCACGATTACTGCTCGGGCCGCTGTGTGTGTGTGGGGTCATGATTACTGCTCGGGCCGCTGTGTGTGTGTGGGGGGGGGGGGGTCACGATTACTACTCGGGCCGCTGTGTGTGTGGGGGTCACGATTACTGCTCGGGCCGCTGTGTGTGTATGTGTGGGGGGGTCACGATTACTACTCGGGCCGCTGTGTGTGTGGGGGGTCACGATTACTGCTCGGGCCGCTGTGTGTGTGTGGGGGGGGGTCACGATTACTGCTCGCGCCGCTGTGTGTGTGTGGGGGTGACGATTACTACTCGGGCCGCTGTGTGTGTGTGGGGGTGACGATTACTACTCAGGCCGCTGTGTGTGTGGGGGGGTCACGATTACTGCTCGGGCCGCTGTGTGTGGGGGGTCACGATTACTGCTCGGGCCGCTGTGTGTGGGGGGGGTCACGATTACTGCTCGGGCTTCTGTGTGTGTGGGGGGGTCACGATTACTGCTTGGGCCGCTGTGTGTGTGTGGGGTCACGATTACTGCTCGGGCCGCTGTGTCTGTGTGTGGGGGGGGTCACGACTACTACTCGGGCCGCTGTGTGTGTGTGGGGTCACTATTACTGCTCGGGCCGCTGTGTGTGTGTGGGGGTGACGATTACTACACTACTCGGGCCGCTGTGTGTGTGGGGGGGTCACGATTACTGCTCGGGCCGCTGTGTGTGTGTGTGTGTGTGGGGGGGGGTCACGATTACTACTCGGGCCGCTGTGTGTGTGGGGGGTCACGAATACTGCTCGGGCCGCTGTGTGTGTGGGGGGGTCACGATTACTGCTCGGGCCGCTGTGTGTGTGTGGGGTTCACGATAACTGTTCGGGCCGCTGTGTGTGTGGGCGGTCACGATTACTGCTCGGGCCGCTGTGTGTCTGGGGGGGTCACGATTACTGCTCGGGCCGCTGTGTGTGTGTGGGGTCATGATTACTGCTCGGGCCGCTGTGTGTGTGTGTGTGGGGGGGGGTCACGATTACTACTCGGGCCGCTGTGTGTGTGGGGGTCACGATTACTGCTCGGGCCGCTGTGTGTGTATGTGTGGGGGGGTCACGATTACTACTCGGGCCGCTGTGTGTGTGGGGGGTCACGATTACTGCTCGGGCCGCTGTGTGTGTGTGTGGGGGGGTCACGATTACTGCTCGCGCCGCTGTGTGTGTGTGGGGGTGACGATTACTACTCGGGCCGCTGTGTGTGTGTGGGGGTGACGATTACTACTCAGGCCGCTGTGTGTGTGGGGGGTCACGATTACTGCTCGGGCCGCTGTGTGTGGGGGGTCACGATTACTGCTCGGGCCGCTGTGTGTGGGGGGGGTCACGATTACTGCTCGGGCTTCTGTGTGTGTGGGGGGGTCACGATTACTGCTTGGGCCGCTGTGTGTGTGTGGGGTCACGATTACTGCTCGGGCCGCTGTGTCTGTGTGTGGGGGGGGGGTCACGACTACTACTCGGGCCGCTGTGTGTGTGTGGGGTCACTATTACTGCTCGGGCCGCTGTGTGTGTGTGGGGGTGACGATTACTACACTACTCGGGCCGCTGTGTGTGGGGGGGGGGGTCACGATTACTGCTTGGGCCGCTGTGTGTGTGTGTGTGTGTGGGGGGGTCACGATTACTACTCGGGCCGCTGTGTGTGTGGGGGGTCACGAATACTGCTCGGGCCGCTGTGTGTGTGGGGGGGTCACGATTACTGCTCGGGCCGCTGTGTGTGTGTGGGGTTCACGATAACTGCTCGGGCCGCTGTGTGTGTGTGGGGGTCACGATAACTGCTCGGGCCGCTGTGTGTGTGTGGGGGTCACGATAACTGCTCGGGCCGCTGTGTGTGTTTGGGGGTCACGATTACTGCTCGGGCCGCTGTGTGTGTGTGTGGGGGTCACGATTACTGCTCGGGCCGCTGTGTGTGTGTGGGGGTCACGATAACTGCTCGGGCCGCTGTGTGTGTTTGGGGGTCACGATTACTGCTCGGGCCGCTGTGTGTGTGTGGGGGGGTCACGATTACTGCTCGGGCCGCTGTGTGTGTGGGGGGTCAGGATTATTGCTCGGGCCGCTGTGTGTGTGGGGGGGTCACGATTACTGCTCGGGCCACTGTGTGTGTGGGGGGGTCACGATTACTGCTCGGGCCGCTGTGTGTGTGGGGGGGTCACGATTACTGCTCTGGCCGCTGTGTGTGTGTGGGGTCACGATTACTGCTCGGGCCGCTGTGTGTGTGGGGGGTCACGATTACTGCTCGGGCGGCTGTGTGTGTGTGTGTGTGTGTGGGGGGGGGCACGATTACTACTCGGGCCGCTGTGTGTGTGGGGGGTCACGATTACTGCTCGGGCCGCTGTGTGTGTGTGGGGGTGACGATTACTACTCGGGCCGCTGTGTATGTGTGGGGGTGACGATTACTACTCGGGCCGCTGTGTGTGTGTGGGGGGGTCACGATTACTACTCGGGCCGCTGTGTGTGTGGGGGTCACGATTACTGCTCGGGCCGCTGTGTGTGTGTGGGGGTCACGATTACTGCTCGGGCCGCTGTGTGTGTGTGGGGTCACGATTACTGCTCGGGCCGCTGTGTGTGTGTGTGTGTGTGTGGGGGGTCACGATTACTACTCGGGCCGCTGTGTGTGTGGGGGGTCACGATTACTGCTCGGGCCGCTGTGTGTGTGTGGGGGTCACGATAACTGCTCGGGCCGCTGTGTTTGTGTGGGGGTCACGATAACTGCTCGGGCCGCTGTGTGTGTTTGGGGGTCACGATTACTGCTCGGGCCGCTGTGTGTGTGGGGGGGTCACGATTACTGCTCATGCCGCTGTGTGTGTGTGGGGGTCACGATTACTGCTCGGGCCGCTGTGTGTGTGTGGGGTCACGATTACTGCTCGGGCCGCTGTGTGTGTGTGTGTGTGGGGGGGGGGGGGTCACGATAACTACTCGGGCCGCTGTGTGTGTGGGGGGTCACGATTACTGCTCGGGCCGCTGTGTGTGTGTGTGGGGGTCACGATTACTGCTCGGGCCGCTGTGTGTGTGTGTGGGGGTCATGATTACTGCTTGGGCCGCTGTGTGTGTGTGGGGGTCACGATTACTGCTCGGGCCGCTGTGTGTGTGTGTGGGGGTCACAATTACTGCTCAGGCCGCTGTGTGTGTGTGGGGGTCACGATTACTGTTCGGGCCGCTGTGTGTGTGGGCGGTCACGATTACTGCTCGGGCCGCTGTGTGTCTGGGGGGGTCACGATTACTGCTCGGGCCGCTGTGTGTGTGTGGGGTCATGATTACTGCTCGGGCCGCTGTGTGTGTGTGTGTGTGGGGGGGGGGTGTCACGATTACTACTCGGGCCGCTGTGTGTGTGGGGGTCACGATTACTGCTCGGGCCGCTGTGTGTGTATGTGTGGGGGGTCACGATTACTACTCGGGCCGCTGTGTGTGTGGGGGGTCACGATTACTGCTCGGGCCGCTGTGTGTGTGTGTGGGGGGGTCACGATTACTGCTCGCGCCGCTGTGTGTGTGTGGGGGTGACGATTACTACTCGGGCCGCTGTGTGTGTGTGGGGGTGACGATTACTACTCAGGCCGCTGTGTGTGTGGGGGGGTCACGATTACTGCTCGGGCCGCTGTGTGTGGGGGGTCACGATTACTGCTCGGGCCGCTGTGTGTGGGGGGGGGGGTCACGATTACTGCTCGGGCTTCTGTGTGTGTGGGGGGGTCACGATTACTGCTTGGGCCGCTGTGTGTGTGTGGGGTCACGATTACTGCTCGGGCCGCTGTGTCTGTGTGTGGGGGGGGTCACGACTACTACTCGGGCCGCTGTGTGTGTGTGGGGTCACTATTACTGCTCGGGCCGCTGTGTGTGTGTGGGGGTGACGATTACTACTCGGGCCGCTGTGTGTGTGGGGGGGTCACGATTACTGCTCGGGCCGCTGTGTGTGTGTGTGTGGGGGGGGGGGTCACGATTACTACTCGGGCCGCTGTGTGTGTGGGGGGTCACGAATACTGCTCGGGCCGCTGTGTGTGTGGGGGGGTCACGATTACTGCTCGGGCCGCTGTGTGTGTGTGGGGTTCACGATAACTGCTCGGGCCGCTGTGTGTGTGTGGGGGTCACGATAACTGCTCGGGCCGCTGTGTGTGTGTGGGGGTCACGATAACTGCTCGGGCCGCTGTGTGTGTTTGGGGGTCACGATTACTGCTCGGGCCGCTGTGTGTGTGTGTGGGGGTCACGATTACTGCTCGGGCCGCTGTGTGTGTGTGGGGGTCACGATAACTGCTCGGGCCGCTGTGTGTGTTTGGGGGTCACGATTACTGCTCGGGCCGCTGTGTGTGTGTGGGGGGGTCACGATTACTGCTCGGGCCGCTGTGTGTGTGGGGGGTCAGGATTATTGCTCGGGCCGCTGTGTGTGTGGGGGGGTCACGATTACTGCTCGGGCCACTGTGTGTGTGGGGGCGTCACGATTACTGCTCGGGCCGCTGTGTGTGTGGGGGGGTCACGATTACTGCTCTGGCCGCTGTGTGTGTGTGGGGTCACGATTACTGCTCGGGCCGCTGTGTGTGTGGGGGGTCACGATTACTGCTCGGGCGGCTGTGTGTGTGTGTGTGTGTGTGTGGGGGGGCACGATTACTACTCGGGCCGCTGTGTGTGTGGGGGGTCACGATTACTGCTCGGGCCGCTGTGTGTGTGTGGGGGTGACGATTACTACTCGGGCCGCTGTGTATGTGTGGGGGTGACGATTACTACTCGGGCCGCTGTGTGTGTGGGGGGGGGGTCACGATTACTGCTCGGGCCGCTGTGTGTGTGGGGGTCACAATTACTGCTCGGGCCGCTGTGTGTGTGTGGGGGTCACGATTACTGCTCGGGCCGCTGTGTGTGTGTGGGGTCACGATTACTGCTCGGGCCGCTGTGTGTGTGTGTGTGTGGGGGGTCACGATTACTACTCGGGCCGCTGTGTGTGTGGGGGGTCACGATTACTGCTCGGGCCGCTGTGTGTGTGTGGGGGTCACGATAACTGCTCGGGCCGCTGTGTTTGTGTGGGGGTCACGATAACTGCTCGGGCCGCTGTGTGTGTTTGGGGGTCACGATTACTGCTCGGGCCGCTGTGTGTGTGGGGGGGTCACGATTACTGCTCATGCCGCTGTGTGTGTGTGGGGGTCACGATTACTGCTCGGGCCGCTGTGTGTGTGTGGGGTCACGATTACTGCTCGGGCCGCTGTGTGTGTGTGTGTGGGGGGGGGGGGGTCACGATTACTACTCGGGCCGCTGTGTGTGTGGGGGGTCACGATTACTGCTCGGGCCGCTGTGTGTGTGAGTGTGTGGGGGGTCACGATTACTACTCGGGCCGCTGTGTGTGTGGGGGGTCACGATTACTGCTCGGGCCGCTTTGTGTGTGTGGGGGTGACGATTACTACTCGGGCCGCTGTGTGTGTGGGGGGGTCACGATTACTGCTCGGGCCGCTGTGTGTGTGTAGGGGTCACGATTACTGCTCTGGCTGCTGTGTGTGTGTGGGGGTCACGATTACTGCTCGGGCCGCTGTGTGTGTGGGGGGGTCACGATTACTGCTCATGCCGCTGTGTGTGTGTGGGGGTCACGATTACTGCTCGGGCCGCTGTGTGTGTGTGGGGTCACGATTACTGCTCGGGCCGCTGTGTGTGTGTGTGGGGGGGGGGGGGGTGTGGGGTCACGATTACTACTCGGGCCGCTGTGTGTGTGGGGGGTCACGATTACTGCTCGGGCCGCTGTGTGTGTGTGTGTGTGTGTGTGTGGGTGTGGTCACGATTACTGCTCTGGCCGCTGTGTGTGGGGGTCACGATTACTGCTCTGGCCGCTGTGTGTTGGGGGTCACGATTACTGCTCGGGCCGCTGTGTGTGTGGGGGTCACGATAACTGCTCGGGCCGCTATGTGTGTGGGGGTCACTATTACTGCTCGGGCCGCTGTGTGTGTGTGGGGGTCACGATTACTGCTCGGGCCGCTGTGTGTGTTTGGGGGGGGTCACGATTACTGCTCGGGCCGCTCTGTGTGTGTGGGGGGGTCACGATTACTGCTCGGGCCGCTGTGTGTGTGTGGGGGTCACGATTACTGCTCGGGCCGCTGTGTGTGTGTGTGTGTGGGGGGGTCACGGTCACGATTACTGCTCGGGCCGCTGTGTGTGTGTGGGGTCACGATTACTGCTCGGGCCGCTGTGTGTGTGTGTGTGTGGGGGGGGGGGGGTCACGATTACTACTCGGGCCGCTGTGTGTGTGGGGGGTCACGATTACTGCTCGGGCCGCTGTGTGTGTGTGTGTGTGTGTGTGTGTGTGGGTGTGGTCACGATTACTGCTCTGGCCGCTGTGTGTGGGGGTCACGATTACTGCTCTGGCCGCTGTGTGTTGGGGGTCACGATTACTGCTCGGGCCGCTGTGTGTGTGGGGGTCACGATAACTGCTCGGGCCGCTGTGTGTGTGTGAGGGGGGGGGGGGGGGGGTCACGATTACTGCTCGGTCCGCTGTGTGTGTGTGTGTGGGGGGGTCACGATTACTGTTTGGGCCGCTGTGTGTGTGTGGGGGGGTCACGATTACTGCTCGGGCCGCTGTGTGTGTGGGGGGTCACGATTACTGCTCGGGCCGCTGTGTGTGTTTGGGGGGGTCACGATTACTGCTCGGGCCGCTCTGTGTGTGGGGGGGGGGTCACGATTACTGCTCGGGCCGCTGTGTGTGTGTGTGGGGGGGGGTCACGATTACTGCTCGGTCCGCTCTGTGTGTGTGTGTGTGTGGGGGTCACGATTACTGCTCGGGCCGCTGTGTGTGTGTGTGTGGGGGGGGGGGGGTCACGATTACTGCTCGGGCCGCTGTGTGTGTGTGTGGGGGGGGTCACGATTACTATTTGGGCCGCTGTGTGTGTGTGGGGGGGTCACGATTACTGCTCGGGCCGCTTTGTGTGTGGGGGGTCACGATTACTGCTCGGGCCGCTGTGTGTATGTGTGTGTGTGTGTGTGGGGGGGTCACGATTACTGCTCGGGCCGCTGTGTGTGTGGGGGTCACGATTGATGCTCGGGCCGCTGTGTGTGTGTGTGTGTGGGGAGTCACGATTACTACTCGGGCCGCTGTGTGTGTGGGGGGTCACGATTACTGCTCGGGCCGCTGTGTGTGTGTGGGGGTCACGATAACTGCTCGGGCCGCTGTGTTTGTGTGGGGGTCACGATAACTGCTCGGGCCGCTGTGTGTGTTTGGGGGTCACGATTACTGCTCGGGCCGCTGTGTGTGTGTGTGGGGGTCACGATTACTGCTCTGGCCGCTATGTGTGTGGGGGGGTCACGATTACTGCTCGGGCCGCTGTGTGTGTGGGGGGTCACGATTATTGCTCGGGCCGCTGTGTGTGTGGGGGGGTCACGATTACTGCTCGGGCCACTGTGTGTGTGCGGGGGTCACGATTACTGCTCGGGCCGCTGTGTGTGTGGGGGGGTCACGATTACTGCTCGGGCCGCTGTGTGTGTGTGGGGTCACGATTACTGCTCGGGCCGCTGTGTGTGTGGGGGGTCACGATTACTGCTCGGGCCGCTGTGTGTGTGTGTGGGGGGGGGGCACAATTACTACTCGGGCCGCTGTGTGTGTGGGGGGTCACGATTACTGCTCGGGCCGCTGTGTGTGTGTGGGGGTGACGATTACTACTCGGGCCGCTGTGTGTGTGTGGGGGTGACGATTACTACTCGGGCCACTGTGTGTGTGTGTGGGGGTCACGATTACTGCTCGGGCCGCTGTGTGTGTGGGGGTCACGATTACTGCTCATGCCGCTGTGTGTGTGTGGGGGTCACGATTACTGCTCATGCCGCTGTGTGTGTGTGGGGGTCACGATTACTGCTCGGGCCGCTGTGTGTGTGTGGGGTCACGATTACTGCTCGGGCCGCTGTGTGTGTGTGTGTGTGGGGGGGGGTTGGGTCACGATTACTACTCGGGCCGCTGTGTGTGTGGGGGGTCACGATTACTGCTCGGGCCGCTGTGTGTGTGTGTGTGTGTGAGGTGTGGTCACGATTACTGCTCTGGCCGCTGTGTGTGGGGGTCACGATTACTGCTCTGGCCGCTGTGTGTTGGGGGTCACGATTACTGCTCGGGCCGTTGTGTGTGTGGGGGTCACGATAACTGCTCGGGCCGCTATGTGTGTGGGGGTCACTATTACTGCTCGGGCCGCTGTGTGTGTGTGGGGGTCACGATTACTGCTCGGGCCGCTGTGTGTGTTTGGGGGGGGGTCACGATTACTGCTCGGGCCGCTGTGTGTGTGTGGGGGGGGTCACGATTACTGCTCGGGCCGCTGTGTGTGTGGGGGGGTCACGATTACTGCTCGGGCCGCTGTGTGTGTGTGTGGGGGGGGGGGGTCACGATTACTGCTCGGGCCGCTGTGTGTGTGTGTGGGGGGGGGGGTCACGATTACTGCTCGGTCCGCTGTGTGTGTGTGTGTGGGGGGTCACGATTACTGTTTGGGCCGCTGTGTGTGTGTGGGGGGGTCACGATTACTGCTCGGGCCGCTGTGTGTGTGGGGGGTCACGATTACTGCTCGGGCCGCTGTGTGTGTTTGGGGGGGTCACGATTACTGCTCGGGCCGCTCTGTGTGGGGGGGGGGGGTCACGATTACTGCTCGGGCCGCTGTGTGTGTGTGTGGGGGGGTCACGATTACTGCTCAGTCCGCTGTGTGTGTGTGTGTGTGGGGGGGGGGGGGTCACGATTACTGCTCGGGCCGCTGTGTGTGTGTGTGGGGGGGGGGGGTCACGATTACTGCTCGGGCCGCTGTGTGTGTGTGTGGGGGGGGTCACGATTACTGTTTGGGCCGCTGTGTGTGTGTGGGGGAGTCACGATTACTGCTCGGGCCGCTTTGTGTGTGGGGGGTCACGATTACTGCTCGGGCCGCTGTGTGTATGTGTGTGTGTGTGTGTGTGTGGGGGGGTCACGATTACTGCTCGGGCCGCTGTGTGTGTGGGGGTCACTATTGATGCTCGGGCCGCTGTGTGTGTGGGGGTCACGATTACTGCTCGGGCCGCTGTGTGTGTGTGTGTGTGTCTGTGTCACGATTACTGCACGGGCCGCTGTGTGTGTGGGGGGTCACGATTACTGCTCGGGCCACTGTGCGTGGGGGGGGGTCACGATTACTGCTCGGTCCGCTGTGTGTGTGTGTGTGTGGGGGTCACGATTACTGTTTGGGCCGCTGTGTGTGTGTGGGGGGGTCACGATTACTGCTTGGGCCGCTGTGTGTGTGGGGGGTCACGATTACTGCTCGGGCCGCTGTGTGTGTTTGGGGGGGTCACGATTACTGCTCGGGCCGCTCTGTGTGTGGGGGGGGGGTCACGATTACTGCTCGGGCCGCTGTGTGTGTGTGGGGGGGGTCACGATTACTGCTCGGTCCGCTGTGTGTGTGTGGGGGGGGGGGGGTCACGATTACTGCTCGGGCCGCTGTGTGTGTGTGGGGGGGGTCACGATTACTGCTCGGGCCGCTGTGTGTGTGTGTGTGGGGGGTCACGATTACTGTTTGGGCCGCTGTGTGTGTGTGGGGGGGTCACGATTGCTGCTCGGGCCGCTGTGTGTGTGTGGGGGGGTCACGATTACTGCTCGGGCCACTTTGTGTGTGGGGGTCACGATTACTGCTCGGGCCGCTGTGTGTATGTGTGTGTGTGTGTGGGGGGGGGTCACGATTACTGCTCGGGCCGCTGTGTGTGTTGGGGTCACGATTGATGCTCGGGCCGCTGTGTGTGTGGGGGTCACGATTACTGCTCGGGCCGCTGTGTGTGTGTGTGGAGGGGGGGGGGGGTCACGATTACTGCTCGGGCCGCTGTGTGTGTGTGTGTCTGTGTTACGATTAATGCAAGGGCCGCTGTGTGTGTGGGGGGTCACGATTACTACTCGGGCCACTGTGTGTGGGGGGGGTCACGATTACTGCTCGGGCCGCTGTGTGTGTGGGGGGTCACGATTACTGCTCGGGCCGCTGTGTGTGTGGGGGGTCACGGTTACTGCTCAGGCCGCTGTTTGTCTGGGGGGTCACGATTATTGCTCGGGCCGCTGTGTGTGTGTGGGGGGTCACGATTACTGCTCGGGCCGCTGTGTGTGTGTGTGTGTGGGGGGTCACGATTACTGTTTGGGCCGCTGTGTGTGTGGGGGGGGGGGGTCACGATTACTGCTCGGGCCGCTGTGTGTGTGTGGGGGGGTCACGATTACTGCTCGGGCCGCTTTGTGTGTGGGGGTCACGATTACTGCTCGGGCCGCTGTGTGTATGTGTGTGTGTGTGTGGGGGGGGGTCACGATTACTGCTCGGGCCGCTGTGTGTGTGGGGGTCACGATTGATGCTCGGGCCGCTGTGTGTGTGGGGGTCACGATTACTGCTCGGGCCGCTGTGTGTGTGTGTGGAGGGGGGGGGGGTCACGATTACTGCTCGGGCCGCTGTGTGTGTGTGTGTCTGTGTCACGATTACTGCAAGGGCCGCTGTGTGTGTGGGGGGTCACGATTACTACTCGGGGCACTGTGTGTGTGGGGGGTCACGATTACTGCTCGGGCCGCTGTGTGTGTGGGGGGTCACGATTACTGCTCGGGCCGCTGTGTGTGTGGGGGGTCACGGTTACTGCTCAGGCCGCTGTGTGTCTGGGGGGTCACGATTATTGCTCGGGCCGCTGTGTGTGTGTGGGGGGTCACGATTACTGCTCGGGCCGCTGTGTGAGTGTGGGGGGGGGGGGGGTCACGATTACTACTCGGGCCGCTGTGTGTGTGTGGGGTCACGATTACTGCTCGGGCCGCTGTGTGTGTGTGTGTGGGGGGTCACGATTACTACTCGGGCCGCTGTGTGTGTGGACGTCACGATTACTGCTCGGGCCGCTGTGTGTGTGTGTGTGGGTCACGATTACTGCTCGGGCTGCTGTGTGTGTGTGGGGGTCACGATTACTGCTCGGGCCGCTGTGTGTGTGTGGGGGTCACGATTACTGCTCGGGCCGCTGTGTGTGTGTGGGGGTCACGATTACTGCTCGGGCCGCTGTGTGTGTGGGGGGGGTCACGATTACTGCTCGGGCCGCTGTGTGTGTGTGGGGTCACGATTACTGCTTGGGCCGCTGTGTGTGTGTGTGTGGGGGGGGGGGTCACGATTACTGCTCGGGCCGCTGTGTGTGTGGGGGTCACGATTGCTGCTCGGGCCGCTGTGTGTGTGGGGGTCACGATTACTGCTCGGGCCGCTGTGTGCAGGTGGGGGGGGGGGTCACGATTACTGCTCGGGCCGCTGTGTGTGTGTCTGTTTCACGATTACTGCACGGCCCGCTGTGTGTGTGGGGGGTCACGATTACTGCTCGGGCCGCTGTGTGTGTGGGGGGTCACGATTACTGCTCGGGCCACTGTGTGTGTGTGTGGGGGTCACGATTACTGCTCGGGCCGCTGTGTGTGTGTGTGGGGGTCACGATTACTGCTCGGGCCGCTGTGTGTGTGTGTGTGTCACGATTACTACTCGGGCCGCTGTGTGTGTGTCACGATTACTGCTCTGGCCGCTGTGTGTGTGGGTCACGATTACTGCTCTGGCCGCTGTGTGTTGGGGGTCACGATTACTGCTCGGGCCACTGTGTGTGTGGGGGTCACGATATCTGCTCGGGCCGCTATGTGTGTGGGGGTCACGATAACTGCTTGGGCCGCTGTGTGTGTGGGGGGTCACGATTACTGCTCGGACTGCTGTGTGTGTGTGGGGGTCACGATTACTGCTCGGACCGCTGTGTGTGGGGGTCACGATTAATGCTCGGGCGCTGTGTGTGTGTGGGGTCACGATTACTGCTCGGACCGCTATGTGTGTGTGGGGGTCACGATTACTGCTCGGACCGCTATGTGTCTGTGGGGGTCACGATTACTGCTCGGACCGCTATGTGTGGGGGGTCACGATTACTGCTCGGGCCGCTGTGTGTGTGTGTGGGGGTCACGATTACTGCTCGGGCCGCTGTGTGTCTCTGGTCACGATTACTGCTCGGGCCGCTGTGTGTGTGTGTGGGGGGGGATCACGATTACTGCTCAGGCCGCTGTGTGTGTGTGTGTGGGGGGATCACAATTACTGCTCGGGCCGGTGTGTGTGTGTGGGGGGGGGGTCACGGTTACTGCTCGGGCCGCTGTGTGTGTGTGGGGGTCACGATTACTGCTCGGGCCGCTGTGTGTGTGTGTGTGGGGTCACGATTACTGCTCGGGCCGCTTTGTGTGTGTGGGGGTCACGATTACTGCTCGGGCCGCTGTGTGTGTTTGTGTGTGTGTATGTGTCACGATTACTGCTCGGGCCGCTGTGTGTGTGTCACGATTACTGCTCTGGCCGCTGTGTGTGGGGGTCACGATTACTGCTCTGGCCGCTGTGTGTTGGGGGTCACGATTACTGCTCGGGCCGCTGTGTGTGTGGGGGTCACGATAACTGCTCGGGCCGCTATGTGTGTGGGGGTCACGATAACTGCTCGGGCCGCTGTGTGTGTGGGGGGTCACGATTACTGCTCGGGCCGCTGTGTGTGTGGGGGTCACGATAACTGCTCGGGCCGCTGTGTGTGTGGGGGTCACGATAACTGCTCGGGCCACTGTGTGTGTGTGGGGGTCACGATAACTGCTCGGGCCGCTGTGTGTGTTTGGGGGTCACGATTACTTCTCGGGCCGCTGTGTGTGTGTGTGGGGGTCACGATTACTGCTCGGGCCGCTGTGTGTGTGTGGGGGTCACGATTACTGCTCGGGCCGCTGTGTGGGGGTCACGATTACTGCTCGGGCCGCTGTGTGTGTGTGTGGGGGTCATGATTACTGCTCGGGCCGCTGTGTGTGTGTGGTGGTCACGATTACTGCTCGGGCCGCTGTGTGTGTGTGTGGGGGTCACGATTACTGCTCGGGCCGCTGTGTGTGTGTGGGGGTCACGATTACTGCTCGGGCCGCTGTGTGTGTGGGGGGTCACGATTATTGCTCGGGCCGCTGTGTGTGTGTGGGGGGGGGGGGGTCACGATTACTGCTCGGGCCGCTGTGTGTGTGGGGGGGTCACGATTACTGCTCGGGCCGCTGTGTGTGTGTGGGGTCACGATTACTGCTTGGGCCGCTGTGTGTGTGTGTGTGGGGGGGGGTCACGATTACTGCTCGGGCCGCTGTGTGTGTGTGGGGGTCACGATTGCTGCTCGGGCCGCTGTGTGTGTGTGTGTGGGGGGGGGGTCATGATTACTGCTCGGGCCGCTGTGTGTGTGTGTGGGGGTCATGATTACTGCTCGGGCCGCTGTGTGTGTGTGGGGGTCACGATTACTGCTCGGGCCGCTGTGTGTGTGTGTGGGGGTCACGATTACTGCTCGGGCCGCTGTGTGTGTTTGGGGGTCACGATTACTTCTCGGGCCGCTGTGTGTGTGTGTGGGGGTCACGATTACTGCTCGGGCCGCTGTGTGTGTGTGGGGGTCACGATTACTGCTCGGGCCGCTGTGTGGGGGTCACGATTACTGCTCGGGCCGCTGTGTGTGTGTGTGGGGGTCATGATTACTGCTCGGGCTGCTGTGTGTGTGTGGGGGTCACGATTACTGCTCGGGCCGCTGTGTGTGTGTGCGGGGGTCACGATTACTGCTCGGGCCGCTGTGTGTGTGGGGGGTCACGATTATTGCTCGGGCTGCTGTGTGTGTGGGGGGGGGTCACGATTACTGCTCGGGCCGCTGTGCGTGTGGGGGGGTCACGATTACTGCTTGGGCCGCTGTGTGTGTGTGGGGTCACGATTGCTGCTCGGGCCGCTGTGTGTGTGTGTGTGGGGGGGGGGGGGGTCACGATTACTGCTCGGGCCGCTGTGTGTGTGTGTGGGGGTCATGATTACTGCTCGGGCCGCTGTGTGTGTGTGGGGGTCACGATTACTGCTCGGGCCGCTGTGTGTGTGTGTGGGGGTCACGATTACTGCTCGGGCCGCAGTGTGTGTTTGGGGGTCACGATTACTTCTCGGGCCGCTGTGTGTGTGTGTGGGGGTCACGATTACTGCTCGGGCCGCTGTGTGTGTGTGGGGGTCACGATTACTGCTCGGGCCGCTGTGTGGGGGTCACGATTACTGCTCGGGCCGCTGTGTGTGTGTGTGGGGGTCATGATTACTGCTCGGGCCGCTGTGTGTGTGTGGGGGTCACGATTACTGCTCGGGCCGCTGTGTGTGTGTGCGGGGGTCACGATTACTGCTCGGGCCGCTGTGTGTGTGTGGGGGTCACGATTACTGCTCGGGCCGCTGTGTGTGTGGGGGGTCACGATTATTGCTCGGGCCGGTGTGTGTGTGGGGGGGGTCACGATTACTGCTCGGGCCGCTGTGTGTGTGGGGGGGTCACGATTACTGCTTGGGCCGCTGTGTGTGTGGGGGGGTCACGATTACTGCTCGGGCCGCTGTGTGTGTGGGGGTCACGATTGCTGCTCGGGCCGCTGTGTGTGTGGGGGTCACGATTACTGCTCGGGCCGCTGTGTGTGTGTGTGGGGAGGGGGTCGCGATTACTGCTCGGGCCGCTGTGTGTGTGTGTGGGGGTCATGATTACTGCTCGGGCCGCTGTGTGTGTGTGGGGGTCACGATTACTGCTCGGGCCGCTGTGTGTGTGTGTGGGGGTCACGATTACTGCTCGGGCCGCTGTGTGTGTGGGGGGGTCACGATTTCTGCTCGGGCCGCTGTGTGTGTGGGGGGTCACGATTATTGCTCGGGCCGCTGTGTGTGTGGGGGGGGGGGGTCACGATTACTGCTCGGGCCGCTGTGTGTGTGGGGGGGTCACAATTACTGCTCGGGCCGCTGTGTGTGTGTGGGGTCACGATTACTGCTTGGGCCGCTGTGTGTGTGTGTGTGTGGGGGGGTCACGATTACTGCTCGGGCCGCTGTGTGTGTGGGGGTCACGATTGCTGCTCGGGCCGCTGTGTGTGTGGGGGTCACGATTACTGCTCGGGCCGCTGTGTGTGTGTGTGTGGGGGGGTCACGATTACTGCTCGGGCCGCTGTGTGTGTGTGTGTGTGGGGGGTCACGATTACTGTTTGGGCCGCTGTGTTTGTGGGGGGGGGGGGTCACGATTACTGCTCGGGCCGCTGTGTGTGTGTGGGGGGGTCACGATTACTGCTCGGGCCGCTTTGTGTGTGGGGGTCACGATTACTGCTCGGGCCGCTGTGTGTATGTGTGTGTGTGTGTGGGGGGGGGTCACGATTACTGCTCGGGCCGCTGTGTGTGTGGGGGTCACGATTGATGCTCGGGCCGCTGTGTGTGTGGGGGTCACGATTACTGCTCGGGCCGCTGTGTGTGTGTGTGGAGGGGGGGGGGTCACGATTACTGCTCGGGCCGCTGTGTGTGTGTGTGTCTGTGTCACGATTACTGCAAGGGCCGCTGTGTGTGTGGGGGGTCACGATTACTACTCGGGGCACTGTGTGTGTGGGGGGTCACGATTACTGCTCGGGCCGCTGTGTGTGTGGGGGGTCACGATTACTGCTCGGGCCGCTGTGTGTGTGGGGGGTCACGGTTACTGCTCAGGCCGCTGTGTGTCTGGGGGGTCACGATTATTGCTCGGGCCGCTGTGTGTGTGTGGGGGGTCACGATTACTGCTCGGGCCGCTGTGTGAGTGTGGGGGGGGGGGAGTCACGATTACTACTCGGGCCGCTGTGTGTGTGTGGGGTCACGATTACTGCTCGGGCCGCTGTGTGTGTGTGTGTGGGGGGTCACGATTACTACTCGGGCCGCTGTGTGTGTGGACGTCACGATTACTGCTCGGGCCGCTGTGTGTGTGTGTGTGGGTCACGATTACTGCTCGGGCTGCTGTGTGTGTGTGGGGGTCACGATTACTGCTCGGGCCGCTGTGTGTGTGTGGGGGTCATGATTAGTGCTCGGGCCGCTGTGTGTGTGTGGGGGTCACGATTACTGCTCGGGCCGCTGTGTGTGTGGGGGGGGTCACGATTACTGCTCGGGCCGCTGTGTGTGTGTGGGGTCACGATTACTGCTTGGGCCGCTGTGTGTGTGTGTGTGGGGGGGGGGGGTCACGATTACTGCTCGGGCCGCTGTGTGTGTGGGGGTCACGATTGCTGCTCGGGCCGCTGTGTGTGTGGGGGTCACGATTACTGCTCGGGCCGCTGTGTGCAGGTGGGGGGGGAGGTCACGATTACTGCTCGGGCCGCTGTGTGTGTGTCTGTTTCACGATTACTGCACGGCCCGCTGTGTGTGTGGGGGGTCACGATTACTGCTCGGGCCGCTGTGTGTGTGGGGGGTCACGATTACTGCTCGGGCCACTGTGTGTGTGTGTGGGGGTCACGATTACTGCTCGGGCCGCTGTGTGTGTGTGTGGGGGTCACGATTACTGCTCGGGCCGCTGTGTGTGTGTGTGTGTCACGATTACTACTCGGGCCGCTGTGTGTGTGTCACGATTACTGCTCTGGCCGCTGTGTGTGTGGGTCACGATTACTGCTCTGGCCGCTGTGTGTTGGGGGTCACGATTACTGCTCGGGCCACTGTGTGTGTGGAGGTCACGATAACTGCTCGGGCCGCTATGTGTGTGGGGGTCACGATAACTGCTTGGGCCGCTGTGTGTGTGGGGGGTCACGATTACTGCTCGGACTGCTGTGTGTGTGTGGGGGTCACGATTACTGCTCGGACCGCTGTGTGTGGGGGTCACGATTAATGCTCGGGCGCTGTGTGTGTGTGGGGTCACGATTACTGCTCGGACCGCTATGTGTGTGTGGGGGTCACGATTACTGCTCGGACCGCTATGTGTCTGTGGGGGTCACGATTACTGCTCGGACCGCTATGTGTGGGGGGTCACGATTACTGCTCGGGCCGCTGTGTGTGTGTGTGGGGGTCACGATTACTGCTCGGGCCGCTGTGTGTCTCTGGTCACGATTACTGCTCGGGCCGCTGTGTGTGTGTGTGGGGGGGGATCACGATTACTGCTCAGGCCGCTGTGTGTGTGTGTGTGGGGGGATCACAATTACTGCTCGGGCCGGTGTGTGTGTGTGTGGGGGGGTCACGGTTACTGCTCGGGCCGCTGTGTGTGTGTGGGGGTCACGATTACTGCTCGGGCCGCTGTGTGTGTGTGTGTGGGGTCACGATTACTGCTCGGGCCGCTTTGTGTGTGTGGGGGTCACGATTACTGCTCGGGCCGCTGTGTGTGTTTGTGTGTGTGTATGTGTCACGATTACTGCTCGGGCCGCTGTGTGTGTGTCACGATTACTGCTCTGGCCGCTGTGTGTGGGGGTCACGATTACTGCTCTGGCCGCTGTGTGTTGGGGGTCACGATTACTGCTCGGGCCGCTGTGTGTGTGGGGGTCACGATAACTGCTCGGGCCGCTATGTGTGTGGGGGTCACGATAACTGCTCGGGCCGCTGTGTGTGTGGGGGGTCACGATTACTGCTCGGGCCGCTGTGTGTGTGGGGGTCACGATAACTGCTCGGGCCGCTGTGTGTGTGGGGGTCACGATAACTGCTCGGGCCACTGTGTGTGTGTGGGGGTCACGATAACTGCTCGGGCCGCTGTGTGTGTTTGGGGGTCACGATTACTTCTCGGGCCGCTGTGTGTGTGTGTGGGGGTCACGATTACTGCTCGGGCCGCTGTGTGTGTGTGGGGGTCACGATTACTGCTCGGGCCGCTGTGTGGGGGTCACGATTACTGCTCGGGCCGCTGTGTGTGTGTGGGGGGGTCATGATTACTGCTCGGGCCGCTGTGTGTGTGTGGTGGTCACGATTACTGCTCGGGCCGCTGTGTGTGTGTGTGGGGGTCACGATTACTGCTCGGGCCGCTGTGTGTGTGTGGGGGTCACGATTACTGCTCGGGCCGCTGTGTGTGTGGGGGGTCACGATTATTGCTCGGGCCGCTGTGTGTGTGTGTGTGGGGGGGGGGGTCACGATTACTGCTCGGGCCGCTGTGTGTGTGGGGGGGTCACGATTACTGCTCGGGCCGCTGTGTGTGTGTGGGGTCACGATTACTGCTTGGGCCGCTGTGTGTGTGTGTGTGGGGGGGGGTCACGATTACTGCTCGGGCCGCTGTGTGTGTGTGGGGGTCACGATTGCTGCTCGGGCCGCTGTGTGTGTGTGTGTGGGGGGGGGGTCACGATTACTGCTCGGGCCGCTGTGTGTGTGTGTGGGGGTCATGATTACTGCTCGGGCCGCTGTGTGTGTGTGGGGGTCACGATTACTGCTCGGGCCGCTGTGTGTGTGTGTGGGGGTCACGATTACTGCTCGGGCCGCTGTGTGTGTTTGGGGGTCACGATTACTTCTCGGGCCGCTGTGTGTGTGTGTGGGGGTCACGATTACTGCTCGGGCCGCTGTGTGTGTGTGGGGGTCACGATTACTGCTCGGGCCGCTGTGTGGGGGTCACGATTACTGCTCGGGCCGCTGTGTGTGTGTGTGGGGGTCATGATTACTGCTCGGGCTGCTGTGTGTGTGTGGGGGTCACTATTACTGCTCGGGCCGCTGTGTGTGTGTGCGGGGGTCACGATTACTGCTCGGGCCGCTGTGTGTGTGTGGGGGTCACGATTACTGCTCGGGCCGCTGTGTGTGTGGGGGGTCACGATTATTGCTCGGGCTGCTGTGTGTGTGGGGGGGGGTCACGATTACTGCTCGGGCCGCTGTGTGTGTGGGGGGGTCACGATTACTGCTTGGGCCGCTGTGTGTGTGTGGGGTCACGATTGCTGCTCGGGCCGCTGTGTGTGTGTGTGTGTGGGGGTGGGGGGGGTCACGATTACTGCTCGGGCCGCTGTGTGTGTGTGTGGGGGTCATGATTACTGCTCGGGCCGCTGTGTGTGTGTGGGGGTCACGATTACTGCTCGGGCCGCTGTGTGTGTGTGTGGGGGTCACGATTACTGCTCGGGCCGCAGTGTGTGTTTGGGGGTCACGATTACTTCTCGGGCCGCTGTGTGTGTGTGTGGGGGTCACGATTACTGCTCGGGCCGCTGTGTGTGTGTGGGGGTCACGATTACTGCTCGGGCCGCTGTGTGTGTGTGTGGGGGTCATGATTACTGCTCGGGCCGCTGTGTGTGTGTGGGGGTCACGATTACTGCTCGGGCCGCTGTGTGTGTGTGCGGGGGTCACGATTACTGCTCGGGCCGCTGTGTGTGTGTGGGGGTCACGATTACTGCTCGGGCCGCTGTGTGTGTGGGGGGTCACGATTATTGCTCGGGCCGGTGTGTGTGTGGGGGGGGGGTCACGATTACTGCTCGGGCCGCTGTGTGTGTGGGGGGGTCACGATTACTGCTTGGGCCGCTGTGTGTGTGGGGGGGTCACGATTACTGCTCGGGCCGCTGTGTGTGTGGGGGTCACGATTGCTGCTCGGGCCGCTGTGTGTGTGGGGGTCACGATTACTGCTCGGGCCGCTGTGTGTGTGTGTGGGGAGGGGGTCGCGATTACTGCTCGGGCCGCTGTGTGTGTGTGTGGGGGTCATGATTACTGCTCGGGCCGCTGTGTGTGTGTAGGGGTCACGATTACTGCTCGGGCCGCTGTGTGTGTGTGTGGGGGTCACGATTACTGCTCGGGCCGCTGTGTGTGTGGGGGGGTCACGATTTCTGCTCGGGCCGCTGTGTGTGTGGGGGGTCACGATTATTGCTCGGGCCGCTGTGTGTGTGTGTGTGGGGGGGGGGGTCACGATTACTGCTCGGGCCGCTGTGTGTGTGGGGGGGTCACAATTACTGCTCGGGCCGCTGTGTGTGTGTGGGGTCACGATTACTGCTTGGGCCGCTGTGTGTGTGTGTGTGTGGGGGGGTCACGATTACTGCTCGGGCCGCTGTGTGTGTGGGGGTCACGATTGCTGCTCGGGCCGCTGTGTGTGTGGGGGTCACGATTACTGCTCGGGCCGCTGTGTGTGTGTGTGTGGGGGGGTCACGATTACTGCTCGGGCCGCTGTGTGTGTGTGTGTCTGTGTCACGATTACTGCACGGCCCGCTGTGTGTGTGGGGGGTCACGATTACTGCTCGGGCCGCTGTGTGTGTGGGGGGTCACGATTACTGCTCGGGCCGCTGTGTGTGTGTGTGGGGGTCACGATTACTGCTCGGGCCGCTCTGTGTGTGTGTGTGTGTGTGTGTGTCACGATTACTACTCGGGCCGCTGTGTGTGTGTGTGTCACGATTACTGCTCTGGCCGCTGTGTGTGTGGGTCACGATTACTGCTCTGGCCGCTGTGTGTTGGGGGTCACGATTACTGCTCGGGCCGCTGTGTGTGTGGGGGTCACGATAACTGCTCGGGCCGCTATGTGTGTGGGGGTCACGATAACTGCTCGGGCCGCTGTGTGTGTGGGGGGTCACGATTACTGCTCGGGCCGCTGTGTGTGTGGGGGGTCACGATTACTGCTCGGGCCGCTGTGTGTGTGTGGGGGGTCACGATTACTGCTCGGGCCGCTGTGTGTGTGTGGGGGGGGGTCACGATTACTACTCGGGCCGCTGTGTGTGTGGGGGGTCACGATTACTGCTCGGGCCGCTGTGTGTGTGTGTGTGGGGGGGGGGGTCACGATTACTACTCGGGCCGCTGTGTGTGTGGACGTCACGATTACTGCTCGGGCCGCTGTGTGTGTGTGTGTGTGTGTGTGTGTGTGTGGGTCACGATTACTGCTCGGGCTGCTGTGTGTGTGTGGGGGTCATGATTACTGCTCGGGACGCTGTGTGTGTGGGGGTCACGATTACTGCTCTGGCCGCTGTGTGTTGGGGGTCACGATTACTGCTCGGGCCGCTGTGTGTGTGGGGGTCACGATAACTGTTCGGGCCGCTATGTGTGTGGGGGTCACGATAACTGCTCGGGCCGCTGTGTGTGTGGGGGGTCACGATTACTGCTCGGGCCGCTGTGTGTGTGGGGGGTCACGATTACTGCTCAGGCCGCTGTGTGTGTGGGGGGTCACGATTATTGCTCGGGCCGCTGTGTGTGTGTGGGGGGTCACGATTACTGCTCGGGCCGCTGTGTGTGTGTGGGGGGTCACGATTACTGCTCGGGCCGCTGTGTGTGTGTGTGGGGGGGGGGGGTCACGATTGCTACTCGGGCCGCTGTGTGTGTGGGGGGTCACGATTACTGCTCGGGCCGCTGTGTGTGTGTGGGGGGGGGGTCACGATTACTACTCGGGCCGCTGTGTGTGTGGACGTCACGATTACTGCTCGGGCCGCTGTGTGTGTGTGGGTCACGATTACTGCTCGGGCTGCTGTGTGTGTGTGGGGGTCACGATTACTGCTCGAGCCGCTGTGTGTGTGTGGGGGTCACGATTACTGCTCGGGCCGTTATGTGTGTGTGGGGGTCACGATTACTGCTCGGACTGCTCTGTGTGTGTGGGGGTCACGATTACTGCTCGGACCGCTGTGTGTGGGGGTCACGATTATTGCTCGGGCGCTGTGTGTGTGGGGTCACGATTACTGCTCGGACCGCTATGTGTGTGTGGGGGTCACGATTACTGCTCGGACCGCTATGTGTCTGTGGGGGTCACGATTACTGCTCGGACCGCTATGTGTGGGGGGGTCACGATTACTGCTCGGGCCGCTGTGTGTGTGTGTGTGTGGGGGTCACGATTACTGCTCGGGCCGCTGTGTGTCTCTGGTCACGATTACTGCTCGGGCCGCTGTGTGTGTGTGTGGGGGGGGGATCACGATTACTGCTCAGGCCGCTGTGTGTGTGTGTGTGGGGGGATCACAATTACTGCTCGGGCCAGTGTGTGTGTGTGTGGGGGGGGGGGTCACGGTTACTGCTCGGGCCGCTGTGTGTGTGTGGGGGTCACGATTACTGCTCGGGCCGCTGTGTGTGTGTGGGGGGTCACGATTACTGCTCGGGCCGCTGTGTGTGTGTGGGGGGGTCACGATTACTGCTCGGGCCGCTGTGTGTGTGTGTGTGTGTGTATGTGTCACGATTACTGCTCGGGCCGCTGTGTGTGTGTCACGATTACTGCTCTGGCCGCTGTGTGTGGGGGTCACGATTACTGCTCTGGCCGCTGTGTGTTGGGGGTCACGATTACTGCTCGGGCCGCTGTGTGTGTGGGGGTCACGATTACTGCTCGGGCCGCTGTGTGTGTGTGGGGTCACGATTACTGCTTGGGCCGCTGTGTGTGTGTGTGGGGGGGGGGGGTCACGATTACTGCTCGGGCCGCTGTGTGTGTGGGGGTCACGATTGCTGCTCGGGCCGCTGTGTGTGTGGGGGTCACGATTACTGCTCGGGCCGCTGTGTGTGTGTGTGTGGGGGGGTCACGATTACTGCTCGTGCCGCTGTGTGTGTGTGTGTCTGTGTCACGATTACTGCACGGCCCGCTGTGTGTGTGGGGGGTCACGATTACTGCTCGGGCCGCTGTGTGTGTGGGGGGTCACGATTACTGCTCGGGCCGCTGTGTGTGTGTGTGGGGGTCACGATTACTGCTCGGGCCGCTCTGTGTGTGTGTGTGTGTGTCACGATTACTACTCGGGCCGCTGTGTGTGTGTGTGTCACGATTACTGCTCTGGCCGCTGTGTGTGTGGGTCACGATTACTGCTCTGGCCGCTGTGTGTTGGGGGTCACGATTACTGCTCGGGCCGCTGTGTGTGTGGGGGTCACGATAACTGCTCGGGCCGCTATGTGTGTGGGGGTCACGATAACTGCTCGGGCCGCTGTGTGTGTGGGGGGTCACGATTACTGCTCGGGCCGCTGTGTGTGTAGGGGGTCACGATTACTGCTCAGGCCGCTGTGTGTGTGGGGGGTCACGATTATTGCTCGGGCCGCTGTGTGTGTGTGGGGGGTCACGATTACTGCTCGGGCCGCTGTGTGTGTGTGGGGGGTCACGATTACTGCTCGGGCCGCTGTGTGTGTGTGTGTGGGGGGGGGGGGGGTCACGATTACTACTCGGGCCGCTGTGTGTGTGGGGGGTCACGATTACTGCTCGGGCCGCTGTGTGTGTGTGGGGGGGGTCACGATTACTACTCGGGCCGCTGTGTGTGTGGACGTCACGATTACTGCTCGGGCCGCTGTGTGTGTGTGTGTGTGTGTGGGTCACGATTACTGCTCGGGCTGCTGTGTGTGTGTTGGGGTCACGATTACTGCTCGAGCCGCTGTGTGTGTGTGGGGGTCACGATTACTGCTCGGGCCGCTGTGTACGTGTGGGGGTCACGATTACTGCTCGGACTGTTGTGTGTGTGTGGGGGTCACGATTACTGCTCGGACCGCTGTGTGTGGGGGTCACGATTATTGCTCGGACCGCTATGTGTGTGTGGGGGTCACGATTACTGCTCGGACCGCTGTGTGTGTAGGGGGTCACGATTACTGCTCAGGCCGCTGTGTGTGTGGGGGTCACGATTATTGCTCGGGCCGCTGTGTGTGTGTGGGGGGTCACGATTACTGCTCGGGCCGCTGTGTGTGTGTGGGGGGTCACGATTACTGCTCGGGCCGCTGTGTGTGTGTGTGGGGGGGGGTCACGATTACTACTCGGGCCGCTGTGTGTGTGGGGGTCACGATTACTGCTCGGGCCGCTGTGTGTGTGTGTGGGGGGGGGGGGTCACGATTACTACTCGGGCCGCTGTGTGTGTGGGGGGTCACGATTACTGCTCGGGCCGCTGTGTGTGTAGGGGGTCACGATTACTGCTCAGGCCGCTGTGTGTGTGGGGGGTCACGATTATTGCTCGGGCCGCTGTGTGTGTGTGGGGGGTCACGATTACTGCTCGGGCCGCTGTGTGTGTGTGGGGGGTCACGATTACTGCTCGGGCCGCTGTGTGTGTGTGTGGGGGGGTCACGATTACTACTCGGGCCGCTGTGTGTGTGGGGGGTCACGATTACTGCTCGGGCCGCTGTGTGTGTGTGTGGGGGGGTCACGATTACTACTCGGGCCGCTGTGTGTGTGGACGTCACGATTACTGCTCGGGCCGCTGTGTGTGTGTGTGTGTGTGTGGGTCACGATTACTGCTCGGGCTGCTGTGTGTGTGTTGGGGTCACGATTACTGCTCGAGCCGCTGTGTGTGTGTGGGGGTCACGATTACTGCTCGGGCCGCTGTGTACGTGTGGGGGTCACGATTACTGCTCGGACTGTTGTGTGTGGGGGTCACGATTATTGCTCGGACCGCTATGTGTGTGTGGGGGTCACGATTACTGCTCGGACCGCTGTGTGTGGGGGTCACGATTATTGCTCGGACCGCTATGTGTGTGTGGGGGTCACGATTACTGCTCGGACCGCTATGTGTCTGTGGGGGTCACGATTACTGCTCGGACCGCTATGTGTCTGTGGGGGTCACGATTACTGCTCGGACCGCTATGTGTGGGGGGGTCACGATTACTGCTCGGGCCGCTGTGTGTGTGTGTGTGTGGGGGTCACGATTACTGCTCGGGCCGCTGTGTGTCTCTGGTCACGATTACTGCTCGGGCCGCTGTGTGTGTGTGTGGGGGGGGGATCACGATTACTGCTCAGGCCGCTGTGTGTGTGTGTGTGGGGGGATCACAATTACTGCTCGGGCCGGTGTGTGTGTGTGTGTGTGTGGGGGGAGGTCACGGTTACTGCTCGGGCCGCTGTGTGTGTGTGGGGGTCACGATTACTGCTCGGGCCGCTGTGTGTGTGTGTGGGGTCACGATTACTGCTCGGGCCGCTGTGTGTGTGTGGGGGGGTCACGATTACTGCTCGGGCCGCTGTGTGTGTTTGTGTGTGTGTATGTGTCACGATTACTGCTCGGGCCGCTGTGTGTGTGTCACGATTACTGCTCTCCTGCTGTGTGTGGGGGTCACGATTACTGCTCTGGCCGCTGTGTGTTGGGGGTCACGATTACTGTTCGGGCCGCTGTGTGTGTGGGGGTCACGATAACTGCTCGGGCCGCTATGTGTGTGGGGGTCAAGATAACTGCTCGGGCCGCTGTGTGTGTGGGGGGTCACGATTACTGCTCGGGCCGCTGTGTGTGTGGGGGTCACGATAACTGCTCGGGCCGCTGTGTGTGTGGGGGTCACGATAACTGCTCGGGCCACTGTGTGTGTGTGGGGGTCACGATAACTGCTCGGGCCGCTGTGTGTGTGTGGGGGTCACGATAACTGCTCGGGCCGCTGTGTGTGTTTGGGGGTCACGATTACTTCTCGGGCCGCTGTGTGTGTGTGTGTGTGGGTCACGATTACTGCTCGGGCCGCTGTGTGTGTGTGGGGGTCACGATTACTGCTCGGGCCGCTGTGTGGGGGTCACGATTACTGCTCGGGCCGCTGTGTGTGTGTGTGGGGGTCATGATTACTGCTCGGGCCGCTGTGTGTGTGGGGGTAACGATTACTGCTCGGGCCGCTGTGTGTGTGTGTGGGGGTCACGATTACTGCTCGGGCCGCTGTGTGTGTGTGGGGGTCACGATTACTGCTCGGGCCGCTGTGTGTGTGGGGGGTCACGATTATTGCTCGGGCCGCTGTGTGTGTGGGGGGGGGTCACGATTACTGCTCGGGCCGCTGTGTGTGTGTGGGGGTCACGATTACTGCTCGGGCTGCTGTGTGTGTGTGGGGTCACGATTACTGCTCGGGCCGCTGTGTGTGTGTGTGTGGGGGGGGGGGGTCACGATTACTGCTCGGGCCGCTGTGTGTGTGGGGGTCACGATTGCTGCTCGGGCCGCTGTGTGTGTGGGGGTCACGATTACTGCTCGGGTCGCTGTGTGTGTGTGTGGGGGGGGGGTCACGATTACTGCTCGGGCCGCTGTGTGTGTGTGTATCTGTGTCACGATTACTGCACGGCCCGCTGTGTGTGGGGGGGGTCACGATTACTGCTCGGGCCGCTGAGTGTGTGGGGGGTCACGATTACTGCTCGGGCCGCTGTGTGTGTGTGTGGGGGTCACTATTACTGCTCGGGCCGCTGTGTGTGTGTGTGTGTGTGTGTCACGATTACTACTCGGGCCGCTGTGTGTGTGTGTGTCACGATTACTGCTCTGGCCGCTGTGTGTGTGGGTCACGATTACTGCTCTGGCCGCTGTGTGTTGGGGGTCACGATTACTGCTCGGGCCGCTGTGTGTGTGGGGGTCACGATAACTGCTCGGGCCGCTATGTGTGTGGGGGTCACGATAACTGCTCGGGCCGCTGTGTGTGTGGGGGGTCACGATTACTGCTCGGGCAGCTGTGTGTGTGGGGGTCACGATAACTGCTCGGGCCGCTGTGTGTGTTTGGGTCACGATAACTGCTCGGGCCACTGTGTGTGTGTGGGGGTCACGATAACTGCTCGGGCCGCTGTGTGTGTGTGGGGGTCACGATAACTGCTCGGGCCGCTGTGTGTGTTTGGGGGTCATGATTACTGCTCGGGCCGCAGTGTGTGTGTGTGGGGGTCACGATTACTGCTCGAGCAGCTGTGTGGGGGTCACGATTACTGCTCGGGCTGCTGTGTGTGTGGGTCATGATTACTGCTCGGGCCACTGTGTGTGTGTGGGGGTCACGATTACTGCTCGGGCCGCTGTGTGTGTGTGTGGGGGTCACGATTACTGCTCGGGCCGCTGTGTGTGTGGGGGGTCACGATTATTGCTCGGGCCGCTGTGTGTGTGGGGAGGGGTCACGATTACTGCTCGGGCCGCTGTGTGTGTGGGGGGGTCACGATTACTGCTCGGGCCGCTGTGTGTGTGTGTGGGGGGGGGCACGATTACTGCTCGGCCCGCTGTGTGTGTGGGGGTCACGATTGCTGCTCGGGCCGCTGTGTGTGTGGGGGTCACGATTACTGTTTGGGCCGCTGTGTGTGTGTGTGGGGGGGTGTCACGATTACTGCTCGGGCCGCTGTGTGTGTGTGTGTCTGTGTCACGATTATTGCACGGCCCGCTGTGTGTGTGGGGGGTCACGATTACTGCTCGGGCCGCTGTGTGTGTGTGTGTGGGGGGATCACGATTACTGCTCAGACCGCTGTGTGTGTGTGTGAGGGGGGATCACAATTACTGCTCGGGCCGGTGTGTGTGTGTGTGTGTGGGGGGGTCACGGTTACTGCTCGGGCCGCTGTGTGTGTGTGGGGGTCACGATTATTGCTCGGGCCGCTGTGTGTGTGTGTGGGGTCACGATTACTGCTCGGTCCGCTGTGTGTGTGTGTGGGGGTCACGATTACTGCTCGGGCCGCTGTGTGTGTTTGTGTGTGTGTATGTGTCACGATTACTGCTCGGGCCGCTGTGTGTGTGTCACGATTACTGCTCTGGCCGCTGTGTGTGGGGGTCACGATTACTGCTCTGGCCGCTGTGTGTTTGGGGTCACGATTACTGCTCGGGCCGCTGTGTGTGTGGGGGTCACGATAACTGCTCGGGCCGCTATGTGTGTGGGGGTCACGATAACTGCTCGGGCCGCTGTGTGTGTGGGGCTCACGATTACTGCTCGGGCCGCTGTGTGTGTGGGGGTCACGATTACTGCTCGGGCCGCTGTGTGTGTGGGGGTCACGATAACTGCTCGGGCCACTGTGTGTGTGTGGGGGTCACGATAACTGCTCGGGCCGCTGTGTGTGTGTGGGGGTCACGATAACTGCTCGGGCCGCTGTGTTTGTTTGGGGGTCACGATTACTTCTCGGGCCGCTGTGTGTGTGTGGGGGGGTCACGATTACTGCTCGGGCCGCTGTGTGTGTGTGGGGGTCACGATTACTGCTCGGGCCGCTGTGTGGGGGTCACGATTACTGCTCGGGCCGCTGTGTGTGTGTGTGGGGGTCATGATTACTGCTCGGGCCGCTGTGTGTGTGTGGGGGTCACGATTACTGCTCGGGCCGCTGTGTGTGTGTGTGGGGGTCACGATTACTGATCGGGCCGCTGTGTGTGTGTGGGGGTCACGATTACTGCTCGGGCCGCTGTGTGTGTGGGGGGTCACGATTATTGCTCGGGCCGCTGTGTGTGTGGGGGGGGGGGGGTCACGATTACTGCTCGGGCCGCTGTGTGTGTGTGGGGGGGTCACGATTACTGCTCGGGCCGCTGTGTGTGTGTGGGGTCACGATTACTGCTTGGGCCGCTGTGTGTGTGTGTGGGGGGGGGGGTCACGATTACTGCTCGGGCCGCTGTGTGTGTGGGGGTCACGATTGCTGCTCGGGCCGCTGTGTGTGTGGGGGTCACGATTACTGCTCGGGCCGCTGTGTGTGTGTGTGGGGGGGGGTCACGATTACTGCTCGGGCCGCTGTGTGTGTGTGTGTCTGTGTCACGATTACTGCACGGCCCGCTGTGTGTGTGGGGGGGTCACGATTACTGCTCGGGCCGCTGTGTGTGTGGGGGGTCACGATTAATGCTCGGGCCGCTGTGTGTGTGTGTGGGGGTCACAATTACTGCTCGGGCCGCTGTGTGTGTGTGTGTGTGTCACGATTACTACTCGGGCCGCTGTGTGTGTGTGTGTCACGATTGCTGCTCTGGCCGCTGTGTGTGTGGGTCACGATTACTGCTCTGGCCGCTGTGTGTTGGGGGTCACGATTACTGCTCGGGCCGCTGTGTGTGTGGGGGTCACGATAACTGCTCGGGCTGCTATGTGTGTGTGGGTCACGATAACTGCTCGGGCCGCTGTGTGTGTGGGGGGTCACGATTACTGCTCGGGCCGCTGTGTGTGTGGGGGTCACGATAACTGCTCGGGCCGCTGTGTGTGTGGGGGTCACGATAACTGCTCGGGCCACTGTGTGTGTGTGGGGGTCACGATAACTGCTCGGGCCGCTGTGTGTGTGTGGGGGTCACGATAACTGCTCGGGCCGCTGTGTGTGTTTGGGGGTCACGATTACTGCTCGGGCCGCTGTGTGTGTGTGTGGGGGTCACGATTACTGCTCGGGCCGCTGTGTGGGGGTCACGATTACTGCTCGGGCTGCTGTGTGTGTGTGTGGGCGTCATGATTACTGCTCGGGCCACTGTGTGTGTGTGGGGGTCACGATTACTGCTCGGGCCGCTGTGTGTGTGTGGGGGTCACGATTACTGCTCGGGCCGCTGTGTGTGTGGGGGGTCACGATTATTGCTCGGGCCGCTGTGTGTGTGGGGAGGGGTCACGATTACTGCTCGGGCCGCTGTGTGTGTGGGGGGTCACGATTACTGCTCGGGCCGCTGTGTGTGTGTGTGGGGGGGGGGCCACGATTACTGCTCGGCCCGCTGTGTGTGTGGGGGTCACGATTGCTGCTCGGGCCGCTGTGTGTGTGGGGGTCACGATTACTGTTTGGGCCGCTGTGTGTGTGTGTGTGGGGGGGGGGGGTCACGATTACTGCTCGGGCCGCTGTGTGTGTGTGTCTGTGTCACGATTACTGCACGGCCCGCTGTGTGTGTGGGGGGTCACGATTACTGCTCGGGCCGCTGTGTGTGTGTGTGTGTGGGGGGATCACGATTACTTCTCGGGCCGGTGTGTGTGTGTGGAGGGGGGGTCACGGTTACTGCTCGGGCCGCTGTGTGTGTGTGGGGGGGGGTCACGATTACTGCTCGGGCCGCTGTGTGTGTGTGTGGGGTCACGATTACTGCTCGGGCCGCTGTGTGTGTGTGTGGGGGTCATGATTACTGCTCGGGCCGCTGTGTGTGTGTATGTGTCACGATTACTGCTCGGGCCGCTGTGTGTGTGTCACGATTACTGCTCTGGCCGCTGTGTGTGGGGGTCACGATTACTGCTCTGGCCGCTGTGTGTTGGGGGTCACGATTACTGCTCGGGCCGCTGTGTGTGTGGGGGTCACGATGACTGCTCGGGCCGCTATGTGTGTGCGGGTCACGATAACTGCTCGGGCCGCTGTGTGTGTGGGGGGTCACGACTACTGCTCGGGCCGCTGTGTGTGTGGGGGTCACGATAACTGCTCGGGCCGCTGTGTGTGTGGGGGTCACGATAACTGCTCGGGCCACTGTGTGTGTGTGGGGGTCACGATAACTGCTCGGGCCGCTGTGTGTGTGTGGGGGTCACGATAACTGCTCGGGCCGCTGTGTGTGTGTGGGGTCACGATTACTGCTTGGGCCGCTGTGTGTGTGTGTGTGGGGGGGGTCACGATTACTGCTCGGGCCGCTGTGTGTGGGGGTCACGATTACTGCTCGGGCCGCTGTGTGTGTGTGGGGTCATGATTACTGCTCGGGCCGCTGTGTGTGTGTGTGGGGGGGGGGGGTCACGATTACTACTCGGGCCGCTGTGTGTGTGGGGGTCACGATTACTGCTCGGGCCGCTGTGTGTGTGTGGGGGTCATGATTACTGCTCGGGCCGCTGTGTGGGGGTCACGATTACTGCTCGGGCTGCTGTGTGTGTGTGTGGGCGTCATGATTACTGCTCGGGCCACTGTGTGTGTGTGGGGGTCACGATTACTGCTCGGGCCGCTGTGTGTGTGTGGGGGTCACGATTACTGCTCGGGCCGCTGTGTGTGTGGGGGGTCACGATTATTGCTCGGGCCGCTGTGTGTGTGGGGAGGGGTCACGATTACTGCTCGGGCCGCTGTGTGTGTGGGGGGTCACGATTACTGCTCGGGCCGCTGTGTGTGTGTGTGGGGGGGGGGCCACGATTACTGCTCGGCCCGCTGTGTGTGTGGGGGTCACGATTGCTGCTCGGGCCGCTGTGTGTGTGGGGGTCACGATTACTGTTTGGGCCGCTGTGTGTGTGTGTGGGGGGGGGTCACGATTACTGCTCGGGCCGCTGTGTGTGTGTGTGTCTGTGTCACGATTACTGCACGGCCCGCTGTGTGTGTGGGGGGTCACGATTACTGCTCGGGCCGCTGTGTGTGTGTGTGTGTGGGGGGATCACGATTACTGCTCAGGCCGCTGTGTGTGTGTGTGTGGGGGGATCACAATTACTTCTCGGGCCGGTGTGTGTGTGTGGAGGGGGGGTCACGGTTACTGCTCGGGCCGCTGTGTGTGTGTGGGGGGGTCACGATTACTGCTCGGGCCGCTGTGTGTGTGTGTGGGGTCACGATTACTGCTCGGGCCGCTGTGTGTGTGTGTGGGGGTCATGATTACTGCTCGGGCCGCTGTGTGTGTTTGTGTGTGTGTATGTGTCACGATTACTGCTCGGGCCGCTGTGTGTGTGTCACGATTACTGCTCTGGCCGCTGTGTGTGGGGGTCACGATTACTGCTCTGGCCGCTGTGTGTTGGGGGTCACGATTACTGCTCGGGCCGCTGTGTGTGTGGGGGTCACGATAACTGCTCGGGCCGCTATGTGTGTGCGGGTCACGATAACTGCTCGGGCCGCTGTGTGTGTGGGGGGTCACGACTACTGCTCGGGCCGCTGTGTGTGTGGGGGTCACGATAACTGCTCGGGCCGCTGTGTGTGTGGGGGTCACGATAACTGCTCGGGCCACTGTGTGTGTGTGGGGGTCACGATAACTGCTCGGGCCGCTGTGTGTGTGTGGGGGTCACGATAACTGCTCGGGCCGCTGTGTGTGTGTGGGGTCACGATTACTGCTTGGGCCGCTGTGTGTGTGTGTGTGTGGGGGGGGTCACGATTACTGCTCGGGCCGCTGTGTGTGGGGGTCACGATTGCTGCTCGGGCCGCTGTGTGTGTGGGGGTCACGATTACTGCTCGGGCCGCTGTGTGTGTGTGTGGGGGGGGGGCGGGTCACTATTACTGCTCGGGCCGCTGTGTGTGTGTGTGTCTGTGTCACGATTACTGCACGGCCCGCTGTGTGTGTGGGGGGTCACGATTAATGCTCGGGCCGCTGTGTGTGTGGGGGGTCACGATTACTGCTCGGGCCGCTGTGTGTGTGTGTGGGGGTCACGATTACTGCTCGGGCCGCTGTGTGTGTGTGTGTGTGTCACGATTACTACTCGGGCCGCTGTGTGTGTGTGTGTCACGATTACTGCTCTGGCCGCTGTGTGTGTGGGTCACGATTACTGCTCTGGCCGCTGTGTGTTGGGGGTCACGATTACTGCTCGGGCCGCTGTGTGTGTGGGGGTCACGATAACTGCTCGGGCCGCTGTGTGTGTGGGGGGTCACGATTACTGCTCGGGCCGCTGTGTGTGTGGGGGTCACGATAACTGCTCGGGCCGCTGTGTGTGTGGGGGTCACGATAACTGCTCGGGCCGCTGTGTGTGTGTGGGGGGTCACGATTACTGCTCGGGCCGCTGTGTGTGTGTGGGGGGGGGTCACGATTACTACTCGGGCCGCTGTGTGTGTGGACGTCACGATTACTGCTCGGGCCGCTGTGTGTGTGTGTGGGTCACGATTACTGCTCGGGCTGCTGTGTGTGTGTTGGGGTCACGATTACTGCTCGAGCCGCTGTGTGTGTGTGGGGGTCACGATTACTGCTCGGGCCGCTGTGTACGTGTGGGGGTCACGATTACTGCTCGGACTGTTGTGTGTGGGGGTCACGATTATTGCTCGGACCGCTATGTGTGTGTGGGGGTCACGATTACTGCTCGGACCGCTGTGTGTGGGGGTCACGATTATTGCTCGGACCGCTATGTGTGTGTGGGGGTCACGATTACTGCTCGGACCGCTATGTGTCTGTGGGGGTCACGATTACTGCTCGGACCGCTATGTGTCTGTGGGGGTCACGATTACTGCTCGGACCGCTATGTGTGGGGGGGTCACGATTACTGCTCGGGCCGCTGTGTGTGTGTGTGTGTGGGGGTCACGATTACTGCTCGGGCCGCTGTGTGTCTCTGGTCACGATTACTGCTCGGGCCGCTGTGTGTGTGTGTGGGGGGGGGATCACGATTACTGCTCAGGCCGCTGTGTGTGTGTGTGTGGGGGGATCACAATTACTGCTCGGGCCGGTGTGTGTGTGTGTGTGTGTGGGGGGAGGTCACGGTTACTGCTCGGGCCGCTGTGTGTGTGTGGGGGTCACGATTACTGCTCGGGCCGCTGTGTGTGTGTGTGGGGTCACGATTACTGCTCGGGCCGCTGTGTGTGTGTGGGGGGGTCACGATTACTGCTCGGGCCGCTGTGTGTGTTTGTGTGTGTGTATGTGTCACGATTACTGCTCGGGCCGCTGTGTGTGTGTCACGATTACTGCTCTCCTGCTGTGTGTGGGGGTCACGATTACTGCTCTGGCCGCTGTGTGTTGGGGGTCACGATTACTGTTCGGGCCGCTGTGTGTGTGGGGGTCACGATAACTGCTCGGGCCGCTATGTGTGTGGGGGTCAAGATAACTGCTCGGGCCGCTGTGTGTGTGGGGGGTCACGATTACTGCTCGGGCCGCTGTGTGTGTGGGGGTCACGATAACTGCTCGGGCCGCTGTGTGTGTGGGGGTCACGATAACTGCTCGGGCCACTGTGTGTGTGTGGGGGTCACGATAACTGCTCGGGCCGCTGTGTGTGTGTGGGGGTCACGATAACTGCTCGGGCCGCTGTGTGTGTTTGGGGGTCACGATTACTTCTCGGGCCGCTGTGTGTGTGTGTGTGTGGGTCACGATTACTGCTCGGGCCGCTGTGTGTGTGTGGGGGTCACGATTACTGCTCGGGCCGCTGTGTGGGGGTCACGATTACTGCTCGGGCCGCTGTGTGTGTGTGTGGGGGTCATGATTACTGCTCGGGCCGCTGTGTGTGTGGGGGTAACGATTACTGCTCGGGCCGCTGTGTGTGTGTGTGGGGGTCACGATTACTGCTCGGGCCGCTGTGTGTGTGTGGGGGTCACGATTACTGCTCGGGCCGCTGTGTGTGTGGGGGGTCACGATTATTGCTCGGGCCGCTGTGTGTGTGGGGGGGGGGTCACGATTACTGCTCGGGCCGCTGTGTGTGTGTGGGGGTCACGATTACTGCTCGGGCTGCTGTGTGTGTGTGGGGTCACGATTACTGCTCGGGCCGCTGTGTGTGTGTGTGGGGGGGGGGGGGGTCACGATTACTGCTCGGGCCGCTGTGTGTGTGGGGGTCACGATTGCTGCTCGTGCCGCTGTGTGTGTGGGGGTCACGATTACTGCTCGGGTCGCTGTGTGTGTGTGGGGGGGGGGGGGGTCACGATTACTGCTCGGGCCGCTGTGTGTGTGTGTATCTGTGTCACGATTACTGCACGGCCCGCTGTGTGTGGGGGGGGTCACGATTACTGCTCGGGCCGCTGAGTGTGTGGGGGGTCACGATTACTGCTCGGGCCGCTGTGTGTGTGTGTGGGGGTCACGATTACTGCTCGGGCCGCTGTGTGTGTGTGTGTGTGTGTGTCACGATTACTACTCGGGCCGCTGTGTGTGTGTGTGTCACGATTACTGCTCTGGCCGCTGTGTGTGTGGGTCACGATTACTGCTCTGGCCGCTGTGTGTTGGGGGTCACGATTACTGCTCGGGCCGCTGTGTGTGTGGGGGTCATGATAACTGCTCGGGCCGCTATGTGTGTGGTGGTCACGATAACTGCTCGGGCCGCTGTGTGTGTGGGGGGTCACGATTACTGCTCGGGCAGCTGTGTGTGTGGGGGTCACGATAACTGCTCGGGCCGCTGTGTGTGTTTGGGTCACGATAACTGCTCGGGCCACTGTGTGTGTGTGGGGGTCACGATAACTGCTCGGGCCGCTGTGTGTGTGTGGGGGTCACGATAACTGCTCGGGCCGCTGTGTGTGTTTGGGGGTCATGATTACTGCTCGGGCCGCAGTGTGTGTGTGTGGGGGTCACGATTACTGCTCGAGCAGCTGTGTGGGGGTCACGATTACTGCTCGGGCTGCTGTGTGTGTGGGTCATGATTACTGCTCGGGCCACTGTGTGTGTGTGGGGGTCACGATTACTGCTCGGGCTGCTGTGTGTGTGTGTGGGGGTCACGATTACTGCTCGGGCCGCTGTGTGTGTGGGGGGTCACGATTATTGCTCGGGCCGCTGTGTGTGTGGGGGAGGGGTCACGATTACTGCTCGGGCCGCTGTGTGTGTGGGGGGGTCACGATTACTGCTCGGGCCGCTGTGTGTGTGTGTGGGGGGGGGCACGATTACTGCTCGGCCCGCTGTGTGTGTGGGGGTCACGATTGCTGCTCGGGCCGCTGTGTGTGTGGGGGTCACGATTACTGTTTGGGCCGCTGTGTGTGTGTGTGGGGGGGTGTCACGATTACTGCTCGGGCCGCTGTGTGTGTGTGTGTCTGTGTCACGATTATTGCACGGCCCGCTGTGTGTGTGGGGGGTCACGATTACTGCTCGGGCCGCTGTGTGTGTGTGTGTGGGGGGATCACGATTACTGCTCAGACCGCTGTGTGTGTGTGTGAGGGGGGATCACAATTACTGCTCGGGCCGGTGTGTGTGTGTGTGTGTGGGGGGGTCACGGTTACTGCTCGGGCCGCTGTGTGTGTGTGGGGGTCACGATTATTGCTCGGGCCGCTGTGTGTGTGTGTGGGGTCACGATTACTGCTCGGTCCGCTGTGTGTGTGTGTGGGGGTCACGATTACTGCTCGGGCCGCTGTGTGTGTTTGTGTGTGTGTATGTGTCACGATTACTGCTCGGGCCGCTGTGTGTGTGTCACGATTACTGCTCTGGCCGCTGTGTGTGGGGGTCACGATTACTGCTCTGGCCGCTGTGTGTTTGGGGTCACGATTACTGCTCGGGCCGCTGTGTGTGTGGGGGGTCACGATAACTGCTCGGGCCGCTATGTGTGTGGGGGTCACGATAACTGCTCGGGCCGCTGTGTGTGTGGGGCTCACGATTACTGCTCGGGCCGCTGTGTGTGTGGGGGTCACGATTACTGCTCGGGCCGCTGTGTGTGTGGGGGTCACGATAACTGCTCGGGCCACTGTGTGTGTGTGGGGGTCACGATAACTGCTCGGGCCGCTGTGTGTGTGTGGGGGTCACGATAACTGCTCGGGCCGCTGTGTTTGTTTGGGGGTCACGATTACTTCTCGGGCCGCTGTGTGTGTGTGGGGGGGTCACGATTACTGCTCGGGCCGCTGTGTGTGTGGGGGGGTCACGATTACTGCTCGGGCCGCTGTGTGGGGGTCACGATTACTGCTCGGGCCGCTGTGTGTGTGTGTGGGGGTCATGATTACTGCTCGGGCCGCTGTGTGTGTGTGGGGGTCACGATTACTGCTCGGGCCGCTGTGTGTGTGTGTGGGGGTCACGATTACTGATCGGGCCGCTGTGTGTGTGTGGGGGTCACGATTACTGCTCGGGCCGCTGTGTGTGTGGGGGGGTCACGATTATTGCA